>NC_142929.1:79856110-79858610 GCF_046866305.1 Octopus bimaculoides
TATATATATATTTACATACAGGAGACGTGATTTTTTGCTGCTTATGTGTTCGCACACAAGCTGCAGCATCCAGTCCTCTGTATTAGATAAGTACCTGTTCGTTGCTATTGTGGAGATCTTATAGCACAGTTCTACCTGCATCATTCCTCTTCTCTCATTACTTCTAGGTAGGTACAGATGATCAACGTCTGCTTTTAGGTGGTGCATGTTCTTAGATGTTAGTAGATGTTAGTATCCAGGTCTTGGAGCTCTGTAAGATTCCAGTTAATGATGTTAAAACTGTATTGGACTACTAGAAATGCCAGGGTGTTAATGGCTTCGATGTTATTTTTGGAGTTGAGTTCAGTTTTTAGTATGAGTCTTACCACTTTCTAATTTTTTTCTTCATAGTAACATGTTTTATACCAACCCGTTCGTTTATCCCCAGGTATTTAATAGCTTTCTTGTGGATCAAGCTCCTTGATGGTACCGTCGATATCTAACTTGATGGAAGCTGTTTGTTTGAGCTTGCCTCTTACAAAAGTTGCTTTATCACACTTATCAAGGCCAAAATCCATCCCGATATCGTTGCTGAGCTCTTTAACAGTTGTTAACAGCCTTAGTAGCTCTTCGTCATTTCTAGCAAACAGCTTCAGATCGTCCATATAAAACATTATATATTATATATTATATATTTTGAACCCATACCTGGTGTTACTCAGGGTGGGATCAGTGCCATGCAAAAGAGTAATGGGGAGAAGTAGTCACCTTGAAAGAAGCTTCGTTTGATGTTGATGTTGTTAGATTGGCTCATCCCATTGATATGGTGTAGAAGGAAATGTGTATTCCACTTGGCCATGCCACCTTGTAAGAATTTGGAGATCTTATATATCTCAAGGGCCTTGAGTAGCCAATTGTATAGGACACAATCAAACGCTTTCATGTAGTCTATCCATCCCATACTCAGGATCTTCTTTTTGCTCCGGCAATTCTCTACAATCATTTTATTTATGAGTAATTGATCTTTGCATCTATAAGAAATTCCTTTTACAACCTTTCTGACCTTGCGGAAGGATAGAATTCTGTTCAAGGAAAGTGTATAGTATTTCTATTAGTATCGATGTGACGATCTTGTAGGTGGTATTGAGACATGTTATTGGTTGGTAGTCTCCAGTTTTTGGTAGAAGGTTCCTTCGGTCAGTCAGGCAGGCACTTGTTCTCGGTTCTGGATGACATCAGTCAAGGATGCAGCAAAATGTTGGTGTACTTCTGTCAAACAATTCAGCCAGACGTTAGGAATCCGGTCCAGTCCAGGAGTTTTCCATTTGTGAGACTTTCTAAGAACATAACTTAGCTCTTCTATTCTCATTGCCTCCCATTTTTGCTCAACTTCATCCTGTCTCACTTTCTCACGTTCTATCCAGTGAGCTTCAGCATTATATTCTATTTTGTTGCTCCATATCTTCTTTCAGAACTCTTGCATTTCCTTAGTCTTAGGTTACTCCTTTACTTCTATCTTACTTTTCCCAATTTTCCTATAAATTTTCTTTGCTTCTGTCTTGAATACCTTTTTTTGTCAATAAAATTTGATTCTTTTGTCATACTTTCTGAGCTGTTGGGTGTTTAGTTGTATTCGTTGTTTCACTATTTTCTTCATTGCAGGGAGGTTTATAAAATCTTTGATTTTATATTTTCGCTTGATTTTTCTAGCTTGTTTCGTCTTAATATTTATTCCTCTAAGCAAGTTCATCGAGAACTGATACATCCGACCGTAAAAATTCGATCTCTTGTTGTATTGCTACTTTCCACTTAGGAGGTCTTTTGACATGGTTGGTCCTTTTCTATATCGTCTTGATACCTAGTTGAACAGTTACAACTTTAGCAGTGGAATAGATGAAGTTATTTAAGGTTGTTAGATCATTTCTCTTATTTCTTATGATGTGTCTAAGAGCAACATTATATATCATGATTGTGTTGTTATTATTTATGCTTTTTGAGAGCTTTAATAGCGGTTCTATATTGATCATGTTAGTAAATTCGGTCTTGCTGAGTTCTCTCACAATATCTTCTTTTGCTTCTATGATCTCTTTATTATTTCCTCAAATTCTGTCATATCTATTCTGGTGTTCTTGAGGTAGGTCTACTTCCTCCTCTTTTTCCTCATAACTGTTTATCGCTATTCTTTCTTCAGCTTCCTCGTTGGAATGTATTGCTCGTACACTGGGTTATGTGCATCTGTTGCCTATTTCATCTGCATTGCTTATATTTCTATTTGGTCTACCGTGGGATATTTGTGTCCTAATTTGGCTAATTTCAGCGTTAGTTAACCTTTTATTCTTAATGATGTCTCTACGTACATTACTTAATTTATTTGCGTCTATATATCTGCATACTTCGTTGCCTACCAAGTTTCTCCATGACGTATACGTTTTTACAATGAAGTTATTGTTTGACTTTAGTTTGGCTGTATAGAAAGCTTTCAACACATTTCTATAATCCTCTCTTGTCCGTTTTATGCGTT
>NC_142929.1:79861110-79868610 GCF_046866305.1 Octopus bimaculoides
ACTTTTGTTTTTCATTGTGAGTGGAACCTCAGAAGTGGTAAAATCCAAGTGAGGTGTATACCGCCGGCTGCTCGTTAGGCCAAGTACATCTTGATTAGATTAAATGCTACATTGTCGCAAGGAGGTACATGTTGACGCAAAGCTTCAATCAGAGTGTGTGGAGGGCATAGTATGTGAGGGATATATAAATGAGGGGAGAAATAAGAAATAAACGAAGGGAAGAAAGAAGAGAAAGAAAAATGAATAAATAAATAAAATAAATAAAATAAAATAGAGGGGAGTGAAAGGAGAAATTGGACGGGTCGGTGGTAGATAATATCATAGTTTCTGGATAGATACCTTAATGTCCTTAAATCAAAAATTAAATTCCACCTGTGGTCAAACACACTGGAAACTATATGATGGTTTCAATGCTTAAATGACAAGAAGAAATCAAAATTCATCCAATTTGACATTGATAGTTATTATCAATCGATTAGTCCAATCCTACTTAATAAGGCTCTTATTTTCGCAAGGAATAGAACTAACCTATCAATGAAGGAAATAAGAGTTATACTTGAGGCGAGGAAGACCATAATTTGTCACCAAGGAAAATTTTGGACTAGAAAGGACACACCAGACTGCTTTGATATACCAATGGGCGCGCAAGATTCCGCCGGTCACAGACTTAGTCGGGATTTATTTACTACATATATAAAAAAATACAGAATGGGACAAGAACGCAAAACATCCAGACAGTTAGGTGATACAAGAAAGGGACAACAAAATATCCAGATAGACGATACAAAGAAAACAAGGACGGGTCATTCGGAATTTTCTTTCCTCAGTCGAGTTCCAGATTATCTTTACAATTTTGGCTGGTTATACTCGTGATTGCTCCAATCTGGCTAGCCCCAAGGAAAAACAAAGCTAAGAGCATTAGATTCCTTGGAAGAAAGCAGCAAATGTATACGAAAACAAGGACGGAAAAAAGGAGAAAGTTACACAAATACAAATAACTGAACATAACAACAGGTGTCTTTCGACTAAGGACGAATTAAATTAAGCTGGCGTGTGTAGAAGTAAAGCCTTACGGCAGGGATACAAGATTTCACAGGCGAAGGGAAGAATATAGATGTTGCACGAACAACAGCCGAACCAAAAAAGAAAGGTCAGGCTTGGCACTTACTCCATCAGGAACTCCCGGAATTTGAAGGTGACCTCTATAGGGATGATGCCCTGTTTGTAGTTCGAAATGCCTCCAACCGTAAAATTGAAATATATCTGAAGAAATTATACAAATTTTTCAAAAGCCATGGACTTACCATCACCATTGAGCAGGATCACACTTCGTGAACTTCCTGGTCGCAAACTTTAACCTCACTACATCAGCTTACCAACCATACCATAAACCTAATACCAATGTCACTTATATACATGCACAGAGCAATCATCCTTCTAATGTTCTTGATAAGATACCTTATAACATTGAAAATAGAATTAACTCTTTGTCCTGAAATGAAGAAATTTTTAATATGCATAAAGACTATTACAATATTGCTCTTAGGAATGCTGGTTGTAAATGTCAAATTAAGTACAACATAACAAACAATGAATCTCTCAATCACACCAACAGTTATACAGATACGAACTTTAGCAAACGCACTACAAATTCCAAACACCATCATGAACTGGAACACCCTGGCACACAACTTAATTCTACGAAGTATATTTGTAAAGATAACTCCACCAAAAATAGGAAAAAAAATCTCAACAACTTTAGACCAATTAACAAGACTTTTACCAATCAGATTCTTACTAATACCAATACTTCTAATAATAATAATATTAACAATAATAATATAAACAATTGTAATGTTACAGGCAATCATTACGGGAAAAACATTGACATAGCTGGAAATAGTAACACGAAACAATCTCTTTTCACAAAAAAATCTCCTCTCATTTCTTCGCATACTCTTAATTTCTCACACAACAGCATAACCCATTTTAATGATGTTCAATACTTTAATAATACTAATATTATTATTATTATTAATAATAATAATAATAATAATAATAATAATAATGATGATGATGATGATGATGATGATGATGATGATAATAATAATAATGATAATAATAATAATAATAATAATAAGGACCATTAAAACAACGAACTTAGCACCTGAGCAACTCTGGGCCCCTATAACAACTGAAGAGGTCACCCAGACACTGCAAAGACTAAGCAACTGGAAGACACCTGGACACGACAAGATCCCCAATTTCTGGTTAAAACACCTGCCAGGAATGCATAAAAAGCTGGCAGAAAACTTTAACAACATACTAGCAGATCCAGAGACAATGCCTGAATGGCTCACAAAAGGGAAAAACCATCTTAATCCCCAAATCTACGGAAACGGAGAAACCACAAAACTATAGACCTATAACCTGTCTCCCTACGATCTACAAAGCCTTTACTGCAATAATATCGCAGAGATTGAGTAAACACCTGGAAAATAACAACCTGTTTCCAGAAGAGCAGAAGGGATGCTGCAAAGGCTCATACGGCTGTAAAGATCAATTATTGATCAATAAAGCCATAACTGAAGACAGCCGCAGAAAGAAGAAAGGCCTCAGTATGGCCTGGGTGGACTACCAAAAGGCTTTCGACAGTGTTCCCCACACGTGGATTCTGGAAACACTAGCCATAAACAAGGTGGCACCAATTATCATAAAATGCATAGAGCACTCAATGAACAAATGGCAGACAGTGCTACAACTCCAAACAAAAGAGGGACTTGTGAAAACGAAAGCCATCCCCATTAGAAGAGGAATATTCCAGGGAGACACGCTCTCTCCACTCCTGTTCTGCCTGGCACTCACACCTTTAACAGAATTGCTAAATAGAACTGGATGCGGTTACAAATGCTACGGAAAAACAGTCAGCCACCTTCTATATATGGATGACCTAAAATTATATGCAAAAAACGACAAAGAGCTAGAAACACTACTACAGACAGTACACGGCTTTACCAAGGAAATAGATATGAAATTCGGATTAGAAAAATGTGCCAAAGCAACCCTGAAAAGAGGAAAATTAGTTAAAAGTAGCAATATAACACTAGATAAAGCCAATGAAATAAGAGAACTAGACGAAATCCGACCATATAAGTATTTAGGAGTCAATGAACTAGATAGGATACAACTTACACAAATGAAAGAAAAAATAAAGAAAGAGTACTATAGACGAGTTAGATCAATACTAAAAACAGAGCTCAATGCTAAAAACAAGATAATGGGTATCAACACTTTAGCTGTCCCAGTTATAAGCTACAGCTACAGCATCCTTAACTGGACACTAAACGAACTATGTAAAATAGACAGGAAAACAAGAAAAATAATGACAGGATATAGGATGCACCACCCAAAATCTGACATAGAAAGGCTATATATACAACGCACAGAAGGTGGCAGGGGTCTTATACAGCTAGAAAACTATTATAAAATAACCACCATAGGACTGCAAAAATACCTACTCCAGAAGCAAGGGAAACTAATACAAATAGCCACAAAACACGAGCAAAACAAAAAGCTGTTTTCAGTATTTAAGGAAGCTGACAAATACAAACAAGAAATCAATCTACCTAACAAATACGAAGAAGAAGAAGAAGAAGAAGAAGAAGAAGAAGAAGAAGAAGAAGAAGAAGAAGAAGAAGAAGAAGAAGAAGAAGAAGAAGAAACAACAAAAGCTATAAAACAAATGAAATCCAAACTAAAACTAGAACAGCAACGGACCATGATGAAACGATGGCAAGAAAAGCCCCTACATGGTAAATACTGAGCTAAACTAAATGCGAAAGAAATAGACAGAGAAAAATCCCAGCAATGGCTGAGAAGCTCAGGACTCAAAGCAGAGACTGAAGGATTTTTAATTGCTGCACAAGACCAGAGCCACCCCACCAGAAATTACCAAAAACACATAATGAAAAGAAATATAACAAGTAACTGTAGAATATGTGGAGATGGACAAGAAACAATAAATCATATTATCTCTGGCTGCCCAGTCCTGGCTAAGAAGGAATATATTCACAGACACGACAGAGCTGGGACCTATATACACTGGAAGCTATGCCAACACTATGGAATAACAACAGAAAAAAGATGGCATAAACACACGCCAGAAAAAGTCACAGAAAACGAGAAAGCAACCATACTCTGGGATATGCCAATACACACAGATAGAGAAATTAAGGCAAATAAACCAGATTTAGTTGTCAAAGATCATGAAGAAAAAAATGCTTTCTAATTGATGTATCAATACCAGCAGATGACAACGTTTCTCTAAAAGAAATGGAAAAACTTTCAAAATACAAAGACCTGGAAATAGAGATAACTCGAATGTGGAATCTAAAAACAGAAACAATTCCTATCATAGTAGGTGCCTTAGGTATAATAAAAAAATATTCAGACAAATACATAACAAAAACACCAGGACTTACAAATATATATAACATACAGAAAATTGCACTACTGGGTACTGCACACATTCTACGCAAAACACCTTCAATACAGTAAACATAAGAGCACCACAGCAAACCACAGCACATACCCAAGGCGCACAGAGCTGCGCTCGGTAGTGAAGTGAAATCACGTTATAAAAATAAAACTACTGAACAATAATAATAATAATAACAATAATAAGAATAATAATATTAGTAATGGTAATGAAATTAGGAGAGGTAAAAAGAAACCTTTACCATATATACAGGTGACCTGTATAATAAAAAGCACCTACCAACAAGAAGCACCATAATAACATAATTTGGATTATATTCCCTTTTGCTAAACGTTTGAAGTCTAAATTTACAAAGTCTATTCGTTCTATTATTAAATCAAATTTTAGTAAATCTAGGTATGCTGGGATATTCAACAGCAGAATGATTAGATTTGGCTTTTCTGTTTCTCCGAACTTATTTAGGATTATTTCTTCCTTTAAAAATAGAAAATTAAATCTTTACTGCAAGAATTTAACCTCCCCTACTACTAATACTACCTCCATCTACTCAAATAGCCCTCTACCCTCTACCAACGACCCCCATACCCACGCAAACTCTATCTCTACCAATACATATACACATAGCAACAGTGCGTCTAATATTAGTAACAATTGTAGCTGTAGAAACCCTAACACTAGTGATGTTAAAGGTAATTGTAAAATGAAAAATGTTGTATATAAAGCCACCATTACTACACATGATCTCTCTAGGTTCCATTAGATTACGTTTGAATAATCATAAATCATGTTTTAATGATCCTCGGAACGAAAATAGTACTAGTTTATCCAAAAAGGTATGGCAACTTAAAAGAGATAACATAAATTTCTCAATTTCTTCGAATATTGTTTCCACTGTCCCTCTTACAGGATTAGAAATAGAACTTGTCCGCTTTGCCTAGACGAGTCTTATATAATTATGAAAATGAACGGTTCTATCTTAAATTCGAGAGATGAAAGTGTTTCCTCTTGTATGCACATGTCCAAATTCCTCTTTATTAATCCTAAATAGTTTTATTGATTACCTCCTCCCTTTTTTCTCAGGTATTTAGTGTATATTTATCTTCTCGATGTGTGCATGTATGTGTGCCGGTGTGACTGTTTATGCACTTGTGTTCTTGGTTATATATATGCATGTATATATGCATGTATGTGTTTGTATGTGTACAAGTACCCACGTATATATGTATATGTGTGTATATATTTAAATGTATATGTGTGTGTTTGTTCTTATTTCATGCGTGTACATGTATTCATATGCGTATGCGTATGTGTATATATATATATATATACATATATATATGTGTGTATGTGTGTGTGTATGTATACATTTGTATGTTTTTGTGCACGGTTTTTTCTCTTCCTTCTTGTATGGGTGCGTGTCCAATGTATGTATATGTTTATGGATGCGAGTGTTTTTGTACGTGTGTATATATTTATGTGTATGTGTGTGCATGTGTGTGTGTATATATATGTATATGTGTATATATATGTATGTAGAAATATATGTATATATATATATATTTGTGTGTATATATGTATGTATATATATATACGTATATGGAAATGTATATGTATATATATATATATATACGTTTTGTGTTGTGAATGCGTGCTCCTTTATTTTTTATGTTTGTATCCATCCCTTACACATGCACCCTTATGTATGTGTATGTGGGTATGTGCACATGCGTGTCGTATGTGGTGTATGTGTTGTGTATGTATTATGGCCTGTGTTTGAATGTATATTCCTTATGTGTTATGTGTATACGGATTTTTTTCTCTCTATTACTTGGGAATTAATATATATTTTTATTTTCTATTTTTCTTTTTCGTGTCTCTCACCATTATTATTGTTGATATCATTATTTTCCCCGTTCACAACTTGGTTGGTAAATTACCCGATTTCCCTTATTGCCCCATCTGTGTTCTCTTATTATATTTTATTTTATTTTTATCTCATTTTACTTCATCTTATAAAATTTTTTTGATGTCCTTCAAAAGATTCCTCACTGATGAAAATGACAATACATAAATTAAATTTTAAATTTTATTGTTATTTTTATTCTTAATTTTAATTTTTAATTTTCAATTATAATTATGATCACTATGACTTAAATTTCTTCTTACATTTTTGTATTGTTTTTCGAAACGTACGTATGCATTGAATCCAGTTTTATAATAAATCTATTTCTGTTTCTACATCTTTTCTCCATTTTTTAAAAATACTTGTTTATGGTATATTGTTATACCTATAGCGAATCTCCTCAAATATTATTTTCATATTCTTATTACCTGTTTTGGCTGATTTTCACGAATCTGATGAATCCTTATTAGAAATCACCTTTTCTCTCTTTTTGGATCCCCCAAACAGTTTGAATTGTTCTTTTTGAACTTATCTTTCCTTATATATATATATATATATATATATATATATATATATATATATATATATATATGCATATATGTGTACATACATATATATGTGTATATATATATATATATATATATATATATATATATATATATATATATATATATATATATATATATATATATATATATATATATATATATATGTATATATATATATATATATATATATATATATATATATATAGAGAGAGAGAGAGAGAGAGACAGAGAGACAGAGAGAGAGAAAGAGAAATAGATAGATAGATAAATAAATAGGTATATAGTTATATATAGAAAATGCATGTATCCTCCTGACAGGACTGTTTTTGAAGGCCCTGTTTCTAATAGGTCTTTCTATACGACCATCCCCCCATCTGATTTTGTAGCAATTATCATAGTAAGAGTAAATTACTCTTCTATAAGCCATTAGCAGGAAGTTGCTAGCAGCACAAACCATCACATGCTGTTAGATGGACATATGTTGATAACTGATCTCAGATGATAAATGAAGTCAAATGAAAAATGAAATTTAATTAAAAAGCACAGGAGTA
>NC_142929.1:79871110-79876110 GCF_046866305.1 Octopus bimaculoides
CATGTACAATTGAATAGCATCTAATGTAATGTGCATAATGTACACACAGACAGGTACACACACACACACACACACACACACACACACACACGCATACACACACACACACATGCACACAAAACATTAACACACATTCAAAGACTTATTCAGATACACTGCAAGACGTTCATGCGTATATTGAAGAAATTGGATATCTCGGAAATTCATTGAGACACGGGAAATCATGCCGAGAAACAGACATCCGATGCCAGCTCAGTCTCTGGAGAAAGTTGCTTAGCACTGAATGTAAATAAATAGAACAAGCAACTATCGTAGCATATACAGAACACAAGCCACAACCTTACATATATAGCTGAAGATACCGAGATATAGAGAATACACTAGTAGCTCAATATTAAGAACGATTCTTGTTCAATGTAGCACACAACCTTATCGACAAAACATGTCTATATGTATGTATAAGTGTATTATATATATGTATATATATGTGTATATGTGTGTACGTGCATGTGCGTGCATATGCGTGCGTGTGCGTTCATGTGCGTGAGTGTGTGTGTGTGTATGTGTGTGTGTGTCTGTGAACCTGTTTGAATATTTACATATATTTGTAGACAGACACACACACATACATATATATAGGTATATATAGAGAGATATAAACTCGAATATTTATCTATTTATCTATTTTCATATGCGAGCATGTGTATGTATGTGTGTGTGCGTATATAACACTCGTGTATACGTATAGGAGTAAATATATATATATATATATATATATATATGTGCATATATATATACTTATCTACATGTATGTATATGTATGTATGCATATATATATATGCATATGCTTATATATATATATGCAACCGTACATTATATATATGTGTGCATGTGTATATTTGTGCCTATTTTTGTTTGTATGAGTGTTTGTGTGTGTGTGTGTGTGTGTGTGTGTGTGTGTGTGTGTTTGTGCGTGTGCGTGCGTGTATGTGTTTGTGTAAAGAATGATAAGTAGACATATAATACTTAACAAACAGAGACTTGGAGAATGTGGTAAAAATCAACAGTTTCGGAATAATATGTATCATCCACCACGTGATGATGGTACACAATGTTGGGAAAATTGTCACAGCCAATGGAGGTTACCTGCACGCTGGCCTGCTGCTAATTTAAATCTAACCATTGTTCCGTGAAAAAGTCCAAATGGCAGCTAATATTCTATGGAATATGAACAGTCAGTATATTTTTTCACCTATATACATATCGGATCAGATGTGGTTGTGAGGTAAAGAATCTAACTTCGAAACCATATAATGCAGGGTGATTTTTATATAACTTCATATTGACCAAAACCTTATGAATGGAACTTGACAAACTACAGAAGTTCGTCGTACACACACGCACACATATATGAGAGATAAGTCAGGTTGAAAATTGCCTATTGGATATTTATACTAAAATTAATATGCTTAACCGGTTTCACATTTATATGAAGTTCAAAATATGTTTCTAGGAAGTGTGTCGCATACTTTATCGTTCCTAGAGTCGGTACAGTTGGCGACACAACTTCAGTTTCCTCAATACTTATACATTTGAAAATAATATAATGTAAAACATGTTAAGCGTATTAATTTTAATACAAATACATCATATTATATACTCTCTATGCATTTTCAACTTCATTTATTAATTCAGTACTACTACTTGTATAGATTAGTAACTATCTTTATGTATGATATATATATATATATATATATATATATATATATATATATATATATATATATATATATATATATATATATATATATAAATATATATATATGTATATGTATATATATATATATATATATATATATATATATATATATATATGTATATATATATATGTATATGTATATATATGTTCAAATATAAATTAGAAGCAGCTCGCGGTATATGAACAAAATGAAACACACGTACATAAGATGTGAGTGTTGTTAGTTCGTCGGGTGTCAGCATTTTTTAGACGTAAGAGAATATATTGTAAATGCCCCTGGTGTAAAACACCTAAAAGCAAGTCATAGACAAGCGAGAAAACTTTGCCTCGCTTGTCTATGACTTGTTTTCAGGTGTTTTACACCAGGGGCATTTATAATATATTCTCTTACGTAAAAAAAACCCCCCCAAAAAACCCCAGACACCCGACGAACCAAGAACATTCCCACCTTGTGTATGTATGTTTGATTTTGGTTATATATATATGTATGTGTGTGTGTGTGTGTGTGTGTGTGTGTGTGTGTGTGTGTGCGTGCGTGTGTGTGTGTGTGTACCTACATGCATGCACACACGGAAACACGTATGTATATATGTTTATTTACTATATGCAGGTTGTACCTTCTGGCAAGAGAATGTGTACCAATAAGGGAATAACAATTATACTGTAGAATATGATTGGAGTCCTTTTCGGTCATTTATGACACACCAAGAATCTTCCCTATATGTGCATATGTATATATATATATATATATATATATATATATATATATATATATATATATATATATGTGTGTGTGTGTGTATATATGTGTTTTCATATTATTAATAAATTCATAAACTTATCAATAATATACTCAGGAAATCAATATTTAATATTTCGAAAAACATACATCCAATATGACACGGCAACATAATAAATTTAAAATTTAAAATATAAATATACGAAATATAAATATCAATATGTATAAAAATCTGAATGTAGATAAATATACGTGTGAATATAAATGCGTATAAAAATTTATGCGTAATTAAGCATGAATATTGTAAAGTCTAAAATATAAAATATAAAAGAACCTAAAATTTAAAGAGTTAAATATCTTACAATCGTTTCGCGGATATTACTATTATCACAAAGTGATCCAAAGATCAGCTTATTATCAGTAATTCCGCTCTTCAGAGATGAATTAAGAACCAATGGTATATATATAATATTAAAACATTAGAAATATTAAAAAATTAAGAATAATAATAAAATATATACTGTCCTTCCTATAAATTGTAAAATTAATCCTTCTGAAATATGTAAAGTTCATTCCTTTCGTCATTTGTTGGAATTTTAAGTGTTAAACACTTTTTTGTATAAAAATTGGTATATTTTTTTCTAAATGTATACAAGACCTCGGCAAAACTCATCCTGCTGTTAGACGTGTTGGTAATCCTATAAATCCGATCCAAGTTTGAAAATTCATCCACCGCGAATATTTCAACATTAAATTATATATATATATATATATATATATATATATATATATATATATATATATATATATATAATTAATCCTTGGGAGAGGCATTATGCCGGTAATAAACACACGCCCTGGTTCAGTCCTTTATTAATTTATATAGCTTTTTGTTATATAGTTTTTTTGTGAAGTGAACACGAGGGAACTAGGCCTCCTCCTAAAGCTCGTTTATAATAATGAATACTTAGATCACCACGACCTAACTAGATTCTGCCCCACCAGGTCAGGACGAGGTAGACCACCTACGATCACATCAGCTGCTAGAAAAACCACCGCAGAGCGTTGGAAGGGATGGAAAACACCCACCCACGACCCAGAGGATAATATCTAAACACGAAAAATGGTTGCACATGCTGTAGGTGCAAGTCTGAAGACCACCCTGCAGAACCATATAGTTAAATTCAATGAAAAACTATACATGCAGGTCCAGGGAGCGGCTATTGGTGTCAGTGTGGCCGGAGACGTGGCCAGCCTATTCATGACCTGGTGGGACAAAAAGCTGAAAACAACTCTCGAAGAACACTCAATAACACTCAAACTATACGGGAGATATGTGGATGACATTAACATCGTAGTCAAAACACCATCAAACATTCAGACTGAAGAGAACGAGAAGATCGTGATGGAAAACATCCAGAATATAGCTAATACAATACACCAGAGCATCAAGGTAACAATAGATTACCCGACAAGACACCTAAACATGAGACTCCCAGTACTTGACACAGAACTTTGGCTAGAAACAATTAATGACAAAGTTCAAATCCTCCACTCACATTATATGAAACCTATATCTTCAAAGTATGTTATCCATAAGAATTCGGCTCTATCACACAGTGTGAAAATCAATATATTAATAGCCGATTTAGTTAGAATAATGAAAAACATATCCCCCCTGTGCAGTCTATGGGAGGGGCAAAAACATATTCAAGACTTCATGCATCGCATGCAATTTTCGGGATACAGCCAGAAAGATAGAATCCGGGTATACAGAGGAGCTAACAAGAAATTTGAGGAGATTGTTGTCAAAGATACAAATGGAACACAACCTAGATACCGTAACAAACAGTGGAATAGACTACAAAGGATTAGTGACAAAACAAACAAAAAGACCACGTGGTACAATACCGACAAGTTCCAGGGAGTAATGTTTGTGGACGCCACGTCACACGGAGAACTGGCCCGCAGATTTCGAAAAATCCTCAAAAGTACCAAGTTGAGGATAAATGTTATAGAAAAACCAGGGAGATCCATTAGATCAATAATATGTAAAACATATCCCTTCAGAAGAACAAGGTGTGTTGAGGAGAGTTGCATTGTGTGCAAAAATAATCCTGGTGCCAACTGCAAAGCCAGAAATGTAGTCTACAAAATATGCTGTATGGATGGTGAGTGTAAAAACAGAAACACGACATACATAGGTGAAACGGCAAGAAGTTTGGCTGAGCGTGTAAACGAACATTGGAGGGACTATAATAATCAAAAACAAACCTCGGTGCTCTACCAACATGCCAAAGAACAACATGGTGGTGTACTGGACAGAATTAGCATAGAAATCCTGTCTAGACACCCCAGTGACGCATCGTTGCGACAAATACAGGAGTCGGTCCTCATAACTGAAACGCAACCAATTTTGAACACCAAATACACGTAGATGAGGGCCTTACAATTGCCCATGGTTGCATGTGTTGTTCACACATATGATGCGGAATATGAACG
>NC_142929.1:79881110-79901110 GCF_046866305.1 Octopus bimaculoides
GGTGCCATCCATTTTTATTTTATTTTATATTATATATTGTATATTATATTATATATTGTATATTCCATATTCTATACCCCACATTAGTTCTGCAGGAATATAAATAAAACATAAAAAACAGACAGTGTTGGAACTCTTTTAAGCAAAATAATATATATATATATATATATATATATATATATATATATATACATATATATATATATATATATATATATTTATATATATATATATATATATATATATATATATATACATATATATATATATATATATATATATATATATATATATATATATATATATTTATATATATATAAACATATATATATATATATATATATATATATACATATATATATATATATATATATATATATATATATATATATATATATATATATATATATTTATATATATATATATACATATATATATATATATATATATATATATATATATATATATATATATATATATATATATATATATATATATATATGTATTTGTATCTATGTATGCATTAATGTATGTTCATTGTTTCTTTTTTGTTGTCGTTAGAAGCTTGAGAGTTTCACAAGCAACCTTCCTGTTGCTCTTCTTTGAGCAGAAAAGCAGAATTAGGGTGGCTTTTACCAGTACCAGGAGCATACGGGATAGATGTTAGCCCAGGAAAGAGCAAGATCCTGTTTAATAGTAACAGCCAAAACACAAGAACCGATATCATGCTAAACTGATAGAGACCTAATGAAGAAGACACCTTCAAGTACCTAGGATCCACTTTGACCAAGGACAGCAGATCTCAAAAGGAGATAACAAGACTCGGTTTAGCCTCTACTGTCGTGACGAAGCTGAATAACATATGGAAAAGCAATTCCATTAGCTTTTCCAACAAGACCCTGGTGACTTCGATCTTTCTGTATGGGTGTGAGAGCTGGACTATTACAGCTGACATGGAGTGAAGAATTCAGGAATTTGAGAACAGGTGCTTCAGAAGCTGTCATTCATCCTGTACACAGAGCACAAAGCTAGCAGAGCACAAACCGAACAGATACGCTGGTAGGTATGAATCACTCCTTGTGCAGGTAAAAAGACGAAAGCTCGCCTGGTCGGTCATATATCCCGCTACAACTCCTTGTCCAAGCCCATTCTTCAAGTCACAGATGAGGGAAGGTAAAAGAGAAGCAGACAGAGTTTTATTCACCCTTTGTGTTCTCATTCCACTTAGTGCATCAACCGCCTCGTATTTTCTCCGAGTCTTCCCATAGACCAGCAGCCTGGGTTTTAAATAGGACTAACCATGAGCACCGAGTCTGAAAGGTTGCTTGCAGACGCAAAGCACGTTATTTGAAAAAATCGAATTATCGTATTTCCACGGAGTGAAACTATTAGTAGCACTTCCATAAATACTGTGCATAATAAACGGTCTATCTATCTATCTATCTATCTATCTATCTATCTATCTATCTATCTATCTATCTATCTATCTATCTATCTATCTATCTATCTAACTATCTATCTATCTATCTGTCGAGTCTATCGTGAATATTGTTCCTATCTATTTATCAGCCGAGTCTATCGTGAATATTGTTCCGCCACCTTCCTTTAAACGGGAAGGAAAACGGTTTTTGTAACACTGATAGCTACGGCAAAAGAATGCGTGTGGTGGACGCGTTTGAAAGGTCTACAAACAAACACTTTCCTCTCTGGTCAATCCCTCGTCAACTTTTTCAAGTACCACTTGAAAAGGAGGATGAGGATAGAGAGGAAGGTGTTGTCGAATGAAAGTTTCAATAAAAAATGGGTAAATGTGGCAAGAATGGTAAGAATGAAAGACGACACCATTTTAAGCATAGACTTGTAACAAAAAGAGACAAAAAGAGAGAAGGTACTTACTTTCATGTACCTTTAAAAAAAAAAGCCTGAGGTGACCGTGGTCTTTTCCGTAGGCTTTTCTCTCCACGGATAAACCTAATCTGTTCCCCGTTTTTTTACATCGACTGTGATACACGATCCCTATTGCTCGCCCCCCCCCCACGTTTTTTTTTTCTTCCCGCGATCCCTTTTGATCCAAATCACCCCCCCCCAAGCTCTACTTTGTAATTTGTCCATTTTCTGTATTTAGCCCTGTGTGGCTATAATAAAAAGATATCTATCTGTCTGTCTGTCTGTCTGTCTGTCTGACTATCTATCTATCTATCTATCTATCTATCTATCTATCTATCTATCTATCTATCTATCAAGTAGCGCCTCCGTCGTGGGACGTTGGACTGACGGTCCGGTTGAGTTGCTCGGGGTCTGGTTTGGTCCAGACCTCCAAACGGAGAAGAACTGGGACGAGATAACGAGAAGGGTGGCCACTCTAGCCCGGCAATGGGCCGAGAGGAAGCTTTCCCTGAAAGGTCGGGCGGAGGTGGCGAACACGTACATCGCGTCCGTCATCTACTACTGCCTGACCGTCGTTCCTTGTCCCGACCCTACCATCACCAAACTGGAGCGCATCCTCTTCCGCTTCTTGTGGAAAAGAAGCGTTCCGATGGTTAGGCGATCCGTTTGCTGCCAACACCCGTTAAAAGGAGGACTGGGCATGCCGTGGTTGATGATGCGCAGACACGCGCTGAGACTGCGACATCTCCGGCTCTACGTAGACAGCGGTGAACAGGTGTGGTCACCGTTCGTGCGGCGCGCTTTCCCGCAGCTCGTCTCCATGACCGAACTGCAGTCATGGATCAAGAAGAGGCCGAGGAAGGGCGAATGGCACCGCGAGTGTCGCGTTGCTCTTCGGCAACTCCAGCAACCCGGGTCAACCTTGAGCGACTGCATCACAACTAACGCATTCTATAGTGGATTAGTGGAGGGAAGGTACGACAACGATCTCGGGGCGAACCTGGGCGTCGACGAGGAATACCTGACCCGCCTGTTTAAGACGACCTTCGGGCCGGGACCTATGGACAACTTCCAGAGATCCCTGGCCTGGCAGTGCTATCGAGAAGCACTACCCGTTCGGGATAAGCTCTACAGGCATGGCTCGAGAAACACGGGGCCGACCTGTCCGAGATGCCGGCAGAGCGACGAAACCGTTCTGCACGCACTCGTACAGTGTCCCACCATTTCCGAGCTGTGGGCTTACGTCGAACAACTGCTATCGCGTGTGGGACGAGTCGGTCTATCAGCCGAGTCTATCGTGAATATTGTCGCGCCTCCTTCCTTTAAACGGGAAGGAAGAGCTATTTTCATCGTACTTGTGGCTATGGCGAAAGAATGTGTATGGTGGACGCGTCTGAAAGGTCTAGAGACAAAGACTTTCCTCTCTGGGCAATCTCTCATCAACTTCTTCAAGTATCACCTGAAGAGGAAGGTGAGAGTAGAAAGGGAAGTCTTGTCTAGTGAATGCTTCAAAAAAAGATGGGTGAATGTAGCAAGGATGGCACGCGTGAACGACGGAGCCATCTTGAGCATAACCCTATGAACAAGAAAAAAAAAACAAAAAGGCAAAAGAGAGTCACTTACTGTTATAGTTTCTTCAATGAGAATATTGACCAAGGTTACCGTGGTCTTTTCCGTAGGCTTTTCCTTCCACGGCTAAACCTAAACTGTCCTCCCCTCTTTTACACGAGAACATTACTGTGTGATACACGATCCCTATTGATCGGCCTTTCCATTTTTTTTTTCAGATCCCTTTTGATCGAACTCCCCCTTTTTCCCTTCCTACGATCCCTTTTGATCGACACCACCACTTTTTTTTTTCCTTCCCCCTCCCAAAAAGAAAAGCTCTACATTGTATTTGTCCCATCTTCGTTGAGCCCTGTGTGGCTAATAAAAGAAATGTATGTATGTAAGTATGTATGTATCTATCTATCTATCTATCTATCTATCTATCTATCTATCTATCTATCTATCTATCTATCTACCTGTCTGTATATATTACTAGAGTACATATTAATTTTTACAAGGAAAAAGTTTCGATGTTTCGACTTGACACTCTAATCAAGGAGAGCAAACCGAAATTTCGAAGTCACCGTCAGCCTTTTCTTTTTAATACTTATATATCGAAAGGCGGCGGGCAGGCAGAATCGTTAGTACACCAGCGAAATGCTTAGCACTGTTTCGTCCGACTTTACGTTTTGAGTTCAAATTCCGCCGAGGTTAACTTTGACTTAAATCTTTCCGGGATCGATAAAATAAGTACCAGTTGGACACTGGAGTCGATCTAACCGACTTAGCCTCTTCGCCGAAATTGCTAGCCTTGTGCCAAAATTTGAAACCAATATTTATATATCCACTCTTATGGACTATAGGAACATACACACATGCATGTGTGTGAGTGTGTTTGTATCTATGTTTATATATGTGTGTGCATATTTATACATTTGTACGTATATGCACGTGATGTATGTGTGTGTGTTTATATATATATATATATACATATATATATATATATATACATATACACACATCACACACACATATCCGCATGCATATACATACATATATACATACATACATACATACATACATACATAAATACATGCATATATATATATATATATATATATATATATATATATATATATATATATATATATATATATATATATATATATATATAGATAGATAGATAGATAGATATACACGCGCACATATATATATTACTCTTTTTGAAATCTGGAAATTCATAGCGGAACCCCCTGGATATTACGTGACGCTACTGTTTATGTTTGTTTACTTAAATATTCGAAAAGTTGCATTATAGTATTATTCCAAAGTATGTTTAAATGTTTGGGGAATGGTTAGCATATATATATATAAATAAACACATTTGAAATAAAACACCGTTACAAAACTCAATGAATAAACAAAATATACACTTAAAACAATATGCGTAGATATAATGAACAAACTGACTCACATGCACATGTGTGTTTATGTGTGAGTGTGGATTTGTGTGTGTATGTCTGTATGTGTGTACTTGTGTGTGTGTGTGTGTGTGTATTTTTGTGTAATCGTTGTGTGCATGTTGGGCAAATTGTTTTCCGATTAAAAATATAATAGATTTGTTTTTTCGTGAATGTTTTCATACAAAAGAAATCCTACACCAAGTGTAAATATAAATATTTACAATTGAAATATATATATTTATACATACATACATATGGATATGTAGATACATTTTCATGTGTTTGTGTGAATGTACGTGTGTGTGCCTGTGTATAAATGCATGTATATATATGTGCGTGTAATAATAATAATAGTCCTTTCTACAGTAGGCACAGGGACAGGAATTTTGGAGGAGGTGGCTAGTTGATTACATCGATCCTGTGCTCAACTGGCACTTATTTTATCGACCCTGAAAGAATGAAGACCAAAGTTGACCTCGGCGGAATTCGAACTCAGAACGTAAAGACGGACGGAATGCTGCTAAGCATTTTCCCGGCGTGCTAAGAATTCTGCCAGCTCGCAGCATGAATAATGATAATGATAATGATTTCAAAGTTTGGCACAAGGCCAGCAGTTTGTAAGGGAGAGAGTTAGTCGATTACATGGGTCCCACTGCTCCACTGATACGCATTTTATTGACCTCGATATGACTGAAAAGCAAAGCTGAGCTTGACAGAATTTGAAACTCAGAACGTAAGGACGGACAAAATACCGCAAAGCATTTTGTACGGTTGGCGAATATAATAAAAACAATAATGATAATAATTTACGAAGATTGACGTAACTCTTCGCGAAGGTAAATACACAATGTGTAGAGCGCGATATGATTTATAATAGAGATTGACTATTTTATGAATTGGACAATCTTTCGAGAGTGTGTTTGCCTTCCTCGGGTTCAATATGTAGAAATAAAAAGAAAAAAAATGAAAATGCACCGAAATTAAGAAGTTCAAAATTTGAACTGGAATATCTTGCGTTTCGCGTTTTTTTTTTATGATAAGTAACAAAGAATATGGAGAAAAAAAAAACAAGAAAGAAGGACAATAAAGAAAACAAGAAAGAGAACACATTGTCAAAAAATTTGTGCAAGTGTGATGGAGTTCTGTCATTACCCCTCTTAACTCTCTTGCGGCAGTTTTCGGAATCAAATTTTCATACCTAATTTTAGCTGTCAAAGTAAAATTAATGACCGAATTCCTTTAGTGATTAATTGGCACCAAAGTCAATTTGATTTATGTTAGCTGCACAACGGAATAAATAAATGACAGATTCAATGGGCAGAGGTACGACGTCAGGTGCAATATCAGTTCGACGGAACTTGCCGAACATTTTATATCAAATGCCTGTAAATTTGAAGAACGCCTGAAAGTACACATTCTCAGAACATTCTCACAATATTCTCTCCTTTGTTTCTTTCTTCTTCTTCCTTGTTACCAGTTATGAAAAAACGAAAATTGATAACGTACGTGGAGCTACACTCACTTTTCTTTTCAGATAGAACAAATGTCTTCTCGGTGCCCATCTATACATGGAAGAAGCACAAGTCGAACAATAATCCTGGGCTTTTATTTTGGAATATCTTATTCTTAAACTGACTCTTTTTAATTCCTGGACATTTTTGACAGTAACCTTGAGAACTTAGTCACTTACTTTTAATTTACTACCTACCCTTCTGATAAATGATGATACTGGTTTTACCAAAGTCACGTGTGCCGAAAACAGATTGATAAAATCGGCTGAAATGAGTTTAAAGTACTGCATTGCTTACATTATTATTACATATTAATACAGACATACATGCACATACACAGATTCACACACATGCGTACAAACACACACACGCAGGCACACACATACAAACATCTATATCCATTTATATATATATATATATATATATATATAATTCAATATACGCACTAGAAACAACGCTAGATTAGGATAGCCATGTGTTTAACATTTATAATGAATATATAAATGTGTATCAGTGGTAGACATAATATTTTGTCGTAGAGAAAATTCTAAAACAGACTTGTGGGCTAGAAGATTCTCTGAGAGAGACAATATTATAATCAGCACCGTTAAACATTAGAAATGTTACAAAAAGTATCATGTATATAGGTTTGTAATGTATATGTATATGTATGCATATGCATGCATATATATATATATATATATATATATATATATATATATATATATATATATATATATATATATATTAGTATATGTGTATATGTAAATATGTAAATATGTGTATTTATATATTTACATAAATGTGTGTATTTATATGTGTATTTATATATTTACATAAATGTATACACATATATGTTTATGTACACACACACACACACATATACATATATACATACATACACACACATATATATTTATATATATATACATACACATATATGTGGATATATAGATATATCTACTTATATAAGTGCACATATTTATATATGCATATACAGACACAAGCATATATACTTACATACATGCATACATACATACATACATACATACATACATACATACATACAGAGGAGTGAGAGAGATGTGTATGTACATGTATGTGGCCAAGATTCAATCGCCTGAGAAGGCCTTTATGGATGACTTGCCCCTCTTCTTTGTAGTTCAACAGATCATGGCGAATGTCCTTTCAATGCAAGATGAAATGATAACGTGGTCAAGGATGCGGTTGAAAGCAGAAAAGTCACAAAGTCTGACATTTGTTAAGGGTTTACTGAAGGGAGTAAAATAGGAGGCGGCGGGTATATACTAACAGTGAAGGAGAAATCTGTTAAGTGCTTGCAGCAAGAATACTCTGAAACCTTATCAGATTGTGAGCAGAGGATGGAGATTATGAAGGATACTGACGATGGATTAAAGGCTATTAATACTCTTCTTCTTCTTCTTCTTCTTCTTCTTCTTCTTCTTCTTCTTCTTCTTCTTCTTCTTCTTCTTCTTCTTCTTCTTCTTCTTCTTCTTCTTCTTCTTCTTCTTCTTCTTCTTCTTCTTCTTCTTCTTCTTCTTCTTCTTCTTCCATGCGACTTACAGTTTCACAAGCTTCTAACAGAACCTGACACATGAAGGCTCAGATTACCGAATAATAATAATAATAATAATAATAATAATAATAATAATAATAATAATAATAGTAATAATAATAATAATAATAATAATAATAATAATAATAATAATAATAATAATAATTCCCGGATGCAGTACCAGACAGTGGCTCTCATGGCTTCTGATCTTAACTGATTGGAAGTGTTATCATGTACATTGTTTTGTCTTGGTATAAAAAGATGGGCTACAGCAAATATTCTGCTCAATACCACAGATTTGCTTGTCAGTTGTTTGACCTTAACCAGTTGTGCATGTCCCTTGGTGGCTGACGATATGTGCATCTCTGATCATGAGCAGAAGTATTTGGGGAGCATCATAGCCATGTGTTGAGAGGAATTCTTTGGGGTTTGAATAATTCACCTTTGGAAACATGGGTGTTTTGCTCAACATCCTTAAACAAACCTTATTCAGGGACCTTTTGAACGGGATGGGCTACTCGACCCGAAGAAAATTCTAACTGGGCCCCACATGCGAGGTCATCCGCTGTTTATCTTGATACGAGATTACCATGTCACGCACATATGGTTGTGACGCTGGTGCCTGATGTACCCTTATCAGACGGGTAGTCATGATGGGTATAATGGGCTTCGTATATTTTACCCCAGTGTCACTTTGATGGCATGCACTGCTCTCTCACTCAATAATAATAATAATAATAATAATAATAATAATAATAATAATAATAATAATAATAATAATAATAATAATAATAATATAATGAAAAGAAACATAAGTAACTGTAGAATATGTGGAGATCGACAAGAAACAATAAATCATATTATCTCTGGCTGCCCAGTCCTGGCTAAGAAGGAATATATTCACAGACACGACAGAGCTGGGACCTATATATACTGGAAGCTATGCCAACACTATGGAATAACAACAGAAAAAAGATGGTATAAACACACGCCAGAAAAGGTCACAGAAAACGAGAAAGCAACCATACTCTGGGATATGCCAATACACACAGATAGAGAAATTAAGGTAAATAGACCAGATGTAGTTGTCAAAGATCATGAAGAAAAAAAATGCTTTCTAATTGATGTATCAATACCAGCAGATGACAACGTTTCCCTAAAAGAAATGGAAAAACTATCAAAATACAAAGACCTGGAAATAGAGGTAACTCGAATGTGGAATCTAAAAACAGAAACAATTCCTATCATAGTAGGTGCCTTAGGTATAATAAAAAAATATTCAGACAAATACATAACAAAAACACCAGGACTTACAAATATATATAACATACAGAAAATTGCACTACTGGGCACTGCACACATCCAAGCAAAACACTTTCAATACAGTAACCATAAGAGCATCACAGCAAACCACAGCACATACCCAAGGCACACAGAGCCGCGCTCGGTAGTGAAGTGAAAGCACGTTATAAAAATAAAACTACTGAATAATAATAATAATAATAATAATAATAATGTCTCGGTATAAAAAAATGGTCTAAGGCAAATGTTCTGCTCAATACCATAGATTTGCTTGTCAATTGCTTGACCTTAACCATTTGAGCATGTCCCTTGTTGGCTGACGAAATGTGCATCTCTGATCACGAGCATAAGTAGTAGGGGGGCATCATAGCAATTCTTTGGGGTTTGGATACTTCACCTCTGGAAACATGGGTGTTTCGTTCAACATCCTTAAACAACCCTTATTCAGGGACCTTTTGTGCGGGATGGGCTACTCGACCTGAAGAAAATTCTAACTGGGCCCCATCTGCGAGGTCATGCGCTATTTATCTTGATATAAGATCACCATGTCACGCACATATAGTTGTGATGGATGTGCCTAGTGTACCCTTATCAGACGGATAGTCATGATGGGTATACTGGGCTTCGTATATTTTATCCCAGTGTCATTTTGATGGCATACACTGCTCTCTCACTCAATAAATGATAATAATAATTAATTCCTACTAAATGTATTGACTGCTTTTTCTTTCGTTTGTCCATCTACTCGTATATATATATATGTGTGTGTTTGTATGTGTGTGTTTGTACGAGTGTGTGCGGGCGCGCGCGTGTGATTGTGTGTGTTTGTGTGTATGTATATATACATATACCTACCTACATACATACGTACATATATATACGTGTATTTACATATATATATATATATATATATATATATATGCGTATATATATATATATATATATATATATATATATATATGTGTGTGTGTGTGTGTGTGTGTGTGTGCGTGTGTATATACAGGGTGTCCACAAAGTCTGGATACATGGAGTAAATAAAAACATAACATAAACAATTAAATATAAGAAACAATAAATAATTTCTTAAAGTATGTGTTAATCCCCATGTACCCAGACTTTGTGGACACCCTGTATATATATATATATATATATATATATATATAGATGCATATATTCATTTAAGCACTCTTAAGACAGTCTTAGGACCAGTTCATTTCATTGTCTGCCGATATTCTACGGTATTTGATACATTATCTAGAAGAAAATTATTATTAGCTTTGTATGTAACCGGGAAGTGTGTTGTTTTCTTGCGCAAAAGACTTCATTTCACGTTGCTCTACTATGACTTCGACATCTGATGTGTAACACACAGAGTCCCTATACATGTCATACAGGCAATATTGATTTGCTTGAGGGAGTGAGCTAATGTACAGGACAAACATTTGATCACTCTAAAAAATCATTTATGTAGGTTATTCAGCAAGAAATTGCGGAATTTCCACCAGTTATTTTACTTCAGGAGAGTCCACTATGTACCAAATAACGTTGGGGTCCTGAAGTTAACTACTTCACTCTGGACGCTACAGCGTAGCTCAATTGTACAAACAAAATGAGAAAGAATGGTAATGTTGAACTACAAAAAAGTTTGATGCGTAAAATAAAATTCTAAGGAGAAAATTAGATAGTTTATATGGAAATAATGGAATAGGATTTCGAAGCATAAATTAAGAGTCAAAGCATGAAAATATTGATTTCTAACATTTGCGTAAGGCCAAATATTTGTTGCGAATCGATAGAGCCGATTAAATCGATCCCAGAGTTTGTTAATGGTTTTCATTTTATCTGACTTGAAGAGATGAAAGGCCAAGTCAAACCCGACGGGATTTTAACTGAGAACGCAAAGGGAGGTAACTAAATATAGTAAGGGATTTAGTCTGGCATTCTACCACTTCTGTTGATCATCCTCATGAAGCATAACATTGGAACCACTCCAAGAGCTGCACCAAGTACTGCACCTCATTAGAATTACTCACTAGTTTGTGTCGTTCTAACCTTCTACATTTCCCTTGATTTACTACAAATCATTATTACAATAAATATCTCAACAGTCTCACAAATATCATAAGTTCATCCATCCATACATATCTCTCTCTATATATATGCATATATATATGTGTTTGTGTGTGTGTGTGTGTCTGTCTGTCTGTGTGTGTATATATGTATATGTGTGTGTTTGTGTGTATGCACACACACGCACTTGCACCCCTACATATATATGAATATATACATAAACGTGCATATACACATACATATATATTTACTTGTTTGTGTTTTTTTGAATGTTTACAGCGCTACAAAAGTCAACTAACTCTATACAGATTGCTTTCTAACACGTGTGCTTGAAAAGCTGAAAGCATGGAAAAGCATTTAACATACTGCAAAAACTTCCTTCCAAAAGTTTGTACTATTCTGGTTTGTATTTTAAAGATTTTATAAATACAGTACTTTTTAGATCTAAGAGAATTTTTCTTCATATATATATGTAACTAGCACGTTCACTATCTTTAAGCTGGTAATCCGAGTCTATTTTCTATTTAATTATCTGTTGTTTTTAGTTAGTATGTATGTACGAATGTATGCATGTATGTATGTTCCTTTTTAATTATTTGAAAGCTTCCTCTGAAGAAAAAGTTGGTTTTTAACAAATATACAATGGGCCATTGGAACAGAAATAAAAACAAAGTCACACTTTGACCCTGAGAAATGTTATGCATACTTTATTTATTCCACTTACAGATTGTAATTGTAATGTGCTAATCAAATGCGTGATTCTTTTTCTTAGAAAACCCTAGCTTTTCCAGATTTATTCAGAAAACAAAGTGCACCGATTATTGTTATAAATACATATTTATAATCTGGATACAGAAGCTGAAGGTTTCGAAGCCGTTCTCCGTAGTTTTTGTCTTTCTCTTTGATTTTCGAAGCGATAGTCATATCAGCTGCGCAGCTAAACTCTATGACGGTGCACACTTTTTCTTGTCTGTTCCAAACAACAATATCAGGCCTGTTATGTTTACACTTGAGGAAAGTTTCGGAGACAACGTTTTACCGATATCCTTGGTGTTGATGTTTGCGTATGTATTCAATAATAGGAGGCTTTCTCTGCATTTATTCCAGGACAGTCTTTTTTCCAGACGGGATTGTATATTGTTTTTGTGACAACAACATGTTGTATAGCGATGTAGTACCTTGATGACACTTTTGGGCAGCTGCTACTCATATGTGTGATGTCTTCCGTAGAAATATGTATGTATGTATGTGTTTTGGTGTGTGCATACGTGTGTGAGTGTGTGTGTGTATGTATGTATGTATGTGTGTGTGTATGTATGTATGTATGTATGTATGTATGTATGAATGTATGTATGTATGTATGTATGTGTGTGCTTGTGTGCGTGCGTGTGTGTCTATATATGTATGTATGCATGTATGTGTATAGGTGTGTGCGCACGTGTGTGAGTGTGTGTATGTATGTATGCATGTTTGTGTGTGTGTGTGTGTGTATGTATGTATGTATGTATGTATGTATGTAAATCATTACTCGGATTTCTTGCCAATAGGGAAAGAACCGGTTTCTAACTTAGATCCAAGTTTCTTTCATTGAAATTTCAACATCAACAGCGTATTTTTGTATGCAATTATGTATATGTGCCGATATGTGTGTTTTATTTTGTGCATATATTCTAATGAATATAGTTACATGCCTAGACATGCTCATATATACCTAAATGATAAAATTCTGGAAAGTTTCACAGATTTTTACAGTTCCAATGACGGCTCAGATTTGTAGTCTTTGAATCAGCTTTCTCCTTTCTGCTTTTGAGAGCTTAATTTCTCAAGATTGGTATTTAGGCAGTGTATTACACAACGCATTGCCCCAATAATTACAGGTATAAACCCGAACTTGTAATCTGGATAGAGTAGCTGTGGATTCCTCAATAATTCAGCGTATTTTCTTTTTCACTGATCTTTAGCATTATGATAGCTTCTGGTGGGCAGCTGATTTCCACAACTCTGCACAGTTTCTCGTCTTTATCCCATATCACTGTCAGGTCTGTTATTCTTACATTTTATTGAGGTTTTCAATGGAACATTCCTTTTTATTACGAATACTCCTTTTTGTTACGCGTAGTCCTTTTTATTACGCGTAGCTATGGCATCTACCATACTGTTAGTTCTTATTTCTTTGGACCCGAGTTTATCCTTCTGACGGATATCCTCATACAGTGTCCTAGAAACAACATTCTGTCTCATCGGTAGATAATTTTAGGGCAACTGTGTATGATGTGGGTGATATCTTCAGTGTGAACTTCCAGCATAGATTGTCATATTTTGTTGCTTTTCTTGCGTCTCTATCCCTTTCGTGCATCGGGTACTTGGTTGATATTTCCTGTTCCTGGATTGCAAACGCATACCTTTCAAAGTGGGAGTTAGTAATCCGGTTCTTGGTCCGTGATAGGCTGCTTTGATGATCAATGTTACTATCATCCCAGAGATTTCTACTAACATTTCCATGCAGCGTCTTCAGCTGATATACGCTGATGATACGTTGTGGTGGATTCACACACACACACACACACACACACACAAACACCCCCCCCCCCCACCCACACGCGTACCCCCACCCCACGCGCGCGCACACACACACACACACACACACACACACACACACACACACACACACACACATTATATATATACATACGTTCATATATATATATTATATACAACAAAAAACTAACAGGAAAACAATGGCCAGAAAACACCAAAAAATAATCAACAGCTGCAGCAATATGAGCCGTACTAATAACTTCATAAATACTGTATATATTAATTCGTGATGCCCAACGCGTCTTAATAAATGCTGTCCAAATCAGTTTACAAATGTTGTAAAAGATGTTCGTGTTATACAGTAGTTGGTCACCAAGATGTGATCGATACCAGCTCTGCTGATGATGCTATCGAAAGTCTTGATGGTTTGAGGTCGGTCTTAGTTTATTGGAAAAAATCATTTGTTGGACCTAATATGGATACATCTTTTACAGATACAGAGATCTCAGATTCTGTGTGTGCCATCTTTATTGAAAGTAACATTTCCTCCATTGGATTACAATCATTATAATATCGGGTGACGAGACATCGATACACCGATACCTTGGTCAATAAGAAACCGTCTTCATGGCAATCTTATGAGCAATATATTCTGAAACGATCGTCTGTGTATGATAAAAAAACAGTCTATATAAATCTAGTAAAAAAATAAAATAAAATTTTAACCACGAAATAAGACTTCTAAACTTGAGGTGAATTAGCAAAACTGTTATAATTTTTCACATTATAATTTCAATCAGTAATTTCATTCATTTTTTATAGACTTTATTTATACCACAGTTAATTACAGATTGGCATAATATTATGATGGCAGTATATAATGTAATATTCATGAATTTCTCTCTTTAGGTGCCATGTCCAGAATGAAGGTGATAGGCGACCATGTTCTGTCATAATTATCTGTTCTTTGAATTCTGTAACAATTCCACTTCCTGATGTTTAATGTTTCTTTCTTCCAACCAGTTTGTCAAGCTTGACATCCACATCATCCTTCTCCTTCCTCTGCTTTTCCCCCTTTCAATCCTTCTGGTCATCGTTAAATTCTCCGGGCCCTCTTTCGTCATTACATGACCAATTAATTTCAGTTTCTTGGCCGTTTTCTCACGAAACAGTTCCCTATTTATCACAGCCCGGGTCATCACTTTTTCATTAGACACTCTGTTCATGCTATTCTCAATATTCTCCTTAAGAGCCACATTTCACAGCTCTCCAAGCACCTTCTCATTTCTAATATTAAAGACCATGCTATACTTCCATACATAGGGTAGGCATAAGAGTTCAATATACGGATCTTGATATCGATACTTAGAGTACGGTTTCTCAAGATGTTATACAATTTTGCGAATGCAGATTTTGCGTTAGAAGTAATGAGAAATACCTTAGTAGAAACAGCCCAGGAAATCCTGCCGAAGGAAAAAAAAGAAGTAATTGGTAACTGAGGAGATCCTTTCAATGACGAATAAAAGACAGAAGATCAGGAACAGGAAATCCAACGAGTATTGGGATTTGGATTGACTGATTGAACGGATGCGTAGGGAAGTTAAAAAGACTCGCCTGAATGAATAGGGTGATGTAATTGAAAGGCAATTTTCTGTAGGATACAAAGTACATCAGAAGATAAATGAGACCTCTGGCAGAAAGTTAGGATTCCAAACTCAGAGTGTATCAGAGCAAAGAATTGCCTTTCAATTACATCACACTATTCATTCAGGCGAGTCTTTTTAGCTTCCCTACGCATCCGTTCAATCAGTCATGCTGGTTGAGGAGATTGACAGTTTGAATAGATGGACAGAGTATATCAGACAGAGTGTAGATGCACAGAGTATATAATGCGAAAGCAACATTGCCTAGTTTACTTGACTCAAATGAGGGTCCAAAGATCCTGCCATCTGTCATAATGTATTTACCAGCATTCGAAAAGTATTTGGTTTTCATCAAGAGTTGAACTGTGGTTAATTATACATCGAGGTGTATCTCATAAGGCCGAAACGTGCTTGGAGTTATTTCCCCTGCTTGTGAAAATGATTTAAAAATTATTAGACATTGAGCTATTATTCTTCTCTTCCGTTTTCTTCCATATTCTAATTAGATTGTTGATGCCCATTACATTCAATATGTTCACCTCTGCTTATCTGTTAAGTTTCATGTAGATGGTGCTTGTGAGTAATTAACATCAATATTTTTTTTAAGCTAATTTGTAATTTGCTATGCTTATTCAGGCAACTAGAAAGTAATCCGAAATAGCAAATTTCATACTACAATTTCGGCAAGCATGGTAAAGTTCATGCTTTGCTGAGAAAGTTCAATAAGACCAAAACATATTAGTTCTCGCCCGGAGTAAATAAAACCGTCAAAATAATATTGGTCACCCAGCTAAATATCATCGCTGTATGATGTGTTCTTATGTTCCACAGTAAATATTTTCATCTCTGTACTATCAGGCTGAGTAAAAAGTAAGCAACGTTTTGAAACATGAAATTCATCACACTATATTTCAACAAGGCGGAAATTTTATTCATCAAAGTAAGTACCATTACAATCAACACATTTTTTTCCAACGAGTTACAAGTTTGTTTATTCCGGTAACATAAAAATCTGGAGTTCTGGAACTGATGAACGCTTTGAACGCACTTACAGTATCGGTTTGATTTTTGAACTCCTTCTCTCGCAGGAAACCACCAAGGTGCTTGAAAAAGTGGTCGTCTGTAGGAGAAAGGTCTGGAGATAAAACTGGGTGGGGAATAATTTCGTAGCCAAGTTCCCTCAACTTCTGGAGCGTCAGTAGTGAAACGTGTAGTCGTGCATTGTCATGAAGAATGACTGGCTCTCTTCTGTTGACCAGTCTGGGACGGAGGAATAGCAGTTTTTCGTTCATTTTGGCAATTTCATGGCAATATGTTTCTGCAGTAATGATTTTTCCGGGTTTTAAGAAGTTATAGTGGAGGAGCTCAGCAGTACACCACTAAACAGTCACCATAACCTTCTTTTTGAAGAGTTCGAGTTTAGGGAAGGTTTTCAGTATTTCATTTTGGTCGAACCACTGCGAAGAACGTTTTTTATTATTGTACAGAATCCACTTTTCATCGCAAGTTTCTACACTACGGTCGAGAAATGGAATGGATCGGTCTGGTTATGGAGAAGAAGCGACGAGCAAACTTCATATCTGTACATTTTCTGATTTACATTCAAATTGTGTGGTACTCATTAGTCGAGCTTTTTGATTTTCCGATCGCATGCAACTGGTTGCAGGCAGTTTTCTGGTTAACTTGAAGTTCTTTTGCCAGTTCTCGAGTGGTTTTACGTGGATCTTTAATTGACCGACATCAATGACAGATGGGGGTCAACTACGCTCACGATCTTCAAGGCTCAAATCCCCACTGCGAAATCGTTTAAACCATTTTCAAGCTGACCACTCACTGGTCATTTCCTCGCCAAAAGTTTCGTTGATATCGCGAGCAGTTTCAGTTGCTTTAAGTTTTTTTTTGAAGTTGAATAGCGAAATTGCTCGAATATCGCGCTTTGATAGTTCCATTTCAGATGACTGAAACAACGGTGAAAAAAAAAAAATCAATGTTAATTTATTGGTGCATTTGGGCAAGTCTATGTCTGTATTTTCAGACAACTTTAAAAAAATTTTAAAAATTCAAAACTCTACAAAAATTCGGTGCAAATTCTTCATGGTTCAAAACGTTGCTTACTTTTTACTCAACCTGATAAATATTTTAACCTCTGTTTAACTCAGTTGTTTTTTAATCCTTTATTAATGTTTATTTAAATATGAAGGAGAGATGGAAAAGAAAATGGTAATTAAAGATATATACTTATATTTCCTGAAAGAGTAAAATATTCTTTACTTTTGTCTCAAAAATTGGTAAGAACTTATAAAGGTCTTAACAGAAATTTTAGAAATAACCCCACTCCTCCTTCACTGACTATGAACCGTACATGATGAATGTAAATAATTAAAATATTTAGCCTCTGTATCTGGTTTCAATCTCCCCCTCTCTCTACATATGGACATGCAACTAAATACATAAACATAACCATATACGCTTTTAGACAAGTCAGAGTGGGTGAAAAGTCATCAAAAGGAGCGGCTGCACATTGTGCAAACTCTAGAATAACAGGATATTGGACAAGCCCTAGTAGAAAACTGCACTTTTTGGATCTTTATACGAACATAGTCTCTTTTATCCCTTTTCTGCTTATTTTTCTTTCATTTTTAGCTTCTCTCCCCACCCCATTTCCATTTCACTCTCGCACGCTTCATTTACTTTTCTTCTATACTTCTCTTTTGATGAAGTTCTAGCGTTCGAAACGTTAAGGTCATTTCCTTTCCTTTCTAAGCGTTAAACTCATACAATACTTGTTCATAACTGTCCATCCTGCGTTGTCTTTATCCTTGTCTTTGTTCATAGACTTTACAATATACGTACATGCATACATGCACACACGCAGACAAGCACGCACGCACGCACGCACGCTCGCACGCACACACACACACACACACACACACACACATATGTGTAAAGCTATGTGAAATGATTATGAAATTTTAACAGTTGAAAAATCAAAGTGTTGGTGAAATTTAAGAAAATGCGATTCTGATATAAATACAATACACTTAGCTATCGACAACGCATATATTAAATATATATTATGTGTAACAATGTTAGAGATCTTAATACATTAAAATGGACAATATTTTTTTTTAAACTAAAAGTATGCTAAATTCGAAGAACCTAAGAGATCGTGTTTCTTATTCAAAAATTTCTTGTGAAGAAAATGTACATATGAGATATGAGCTCAATACATACAATATTTAAAAATCTGGATGACAGTCGTGTCTGAAAAGACTTGAATTTTATAAATTGAAGAATTTTGTAAATTGAATAATTTTGTAGTCCACCTACTATTACCGATATATTTCCTGCCAAGGATTCTAGAAAATTGAAACAAAATGACGAGATAAAGAATACATATATACGCACATTCGCACATACATATACATTTATATACACATAAAAAGTATACGCACACGTATACATAAAGATACATACATATATTTACATAAATACAAGCATACATATGCATATATATATATATATATATATATATATATATATATATATATATATATATATATATATATATATATATATATATACATATACATATACATATACATACACAGACACACACACACATATATGCATGTAAATAAGAATCTTGGAAGAAGTAAAACAAAACTATTCCGAAAAGAAAGAAAAAAATTAAATAATAAGCAATGACAATCACACGAATGAACGAAAACAACATAAAATAAATATAAAATAAATATAAATGGAAAACAGAAAAATCGGCTACGAGACAAAAACAAAAACAACAACCACAACAGCAGCAATGATGATGATGATGATGATGATGATGATGATGATGATGATGATGATGTTGATGACGATAACAATGATAACGATAATAACAATTGCAAAGATGACAACAGCAGCAGTAGTAGTAGTAGTAGTAGTAATAATAATAATAATAATAATAATAATAATAATAATAATAATAATAATTATAATAATAATAATAATGATAATGATAATACTAATAATGATAATGATAATAATAATAATAATAATAATAATAATAATAATAATAATATTAATAATAATGATAATGATAATAATAATAATGATAATGATAATAATAATAATAATAATAATAATAATAATAATGATAATGATAATAATAATAATGATAATGATAATAATAATAATAATAATAATAATAATAATAATAATAATAATGATAATAATAATAATAATAATAATAATAATAATAATAATAATAATAATAATAATAATGGTAATAATAATGATAATGATAATAATGATAATGGTGATGATGATGATGATGATGATCATGATCATGATGATGACGACGACGACGATGAGGATGATGATGATGATGATGATGCAACAAGAAGAAAACATTGCTATTTGGACTAAGAAAAAATCCACTATTCTCCTATAACACAAACAC
>NC_142929.1:79906110-79913610 GCF_046866305.1 Octopus bimaculoides
CGGCCTCTTTAGCAGAGGTAAATGCATTTAATTTCCGAATATATTCAGAATGAGACAGGGAGAGACAGAGGAAGAATTAATTCTATTTCTTAACCGAAATTAATGTACATTGTGGTTGTATCTGACTTTAAAGGTATTCTGCAAAAGCTCCGAATATTTTCTTTCAGTGAGTACGTTACTCACCGAATGACAGCGGGGATACCTTGTAAAGTATGACCTCATGCATTGCACGCAGATCTCGGGCATCAATAAAAAAGGCTGAATCAATTTATAAGGGGGAAAAGAAAAAAATTAAAAGATATGAGAAAGCATACTAATGAAACTCTCCCTAGATATCACAATAATCTATAGAATCGGCTACGAAGGATTTGTAAGGAGGAATTTAAGTTAAACGCATAATACAATGACAAGTTTCAAGGAATTGTTTGTGACCGTACTGGTCAACATTGAATGAGTACTGAGATCATGGAAATGGTTGAACACTTCAATTTTGAAGCGGAATTTTGATTTCGCATCTCGTCTCCAATACTCGTCATCAATGGACATAATACTAAATACATATCTCGCAGTGTCATTGATCGCAGTTTTTCGTCAGTTCTCATTATCACTTGTTGGTAGGAAAGTGTTTAAATTTGTATCTCACATGAAATCTAGTCCACCCAGCGTGCATGATTAGTTTAATATATCTTTACATTAAGAACCAAAGATGAACGACTTGTTATATAAATTATTATACCAGCAAGTATCTCATGCAATCTCAAGTTTGTAATAACCAGTCTTTATTGCTGTTATTGTTTAGCCTATGCTCGGCCTTGAACCAGTAAATCTATCATCAAAAGTGATGCAGCTGTAAATATACCGCTTTTTTCCCTCCTACCACTTTATCTACTGTGGACTTGTTTTAACACCATAGCATGGTATATGAGGAATATTTTACTGCTATTGACTCCTTCGTTGGCTCACAGTCTGTTATGATCGCAGGAACAACAACGTCTTACAAACCAAATATGTTACATAAAGTAACAAACAAAATAAATAATAAAAATACTAATGATTTATCATCGTTCAGTGTTTGCTTGAACCTAACGATATAGTCAACTGCACAGACAAACAGTCACACAGATATATGTAAACACTGGAGTATACGTTAACGATCTATAAATTCATGTTATGGGAATACATATATATATAGAGAGAGAGAGAGAGAATACGTACATACACTTATATAAATATATATGAAAGTGCACATATATACGTATATACATATATATATATAGATATAAACATATATGTGCATACACGTACATATAAACATATGTGTGTGTGCTTCATCTTTAGGACTAGAAAATACTCGTGCCCTGATTATTTGTTGACTTTCTACAAATCTCAAGTGTAAGCCACTTATCTCAGAAATTTCTATGCTACTCACGTAAATAGTAAATAGCGTAGACACGTCGCAAAGAAACTTATTCAGCTGGTTGCTAAATATTCACACACAAACTTACTACAACCTCTGCTTCAAAGAACCATTCTTTTTTTTATTTGTACTTCTTACAGCTTCTTTAACTGTTTCTCTTACCTATACCACAACACTTTGTATTGGTACCATCTAAGTCAACGCAATACGTGTGTCACTTTTCGCCTTCTGCCTGTCTGTCTGTCTCTCATCCTCTCTCTCTTTCTTTCTTACACCTAAGCACTGCACTATACCCCTTTCGAATCACACTCATCAACAAGAATTGGAGAAGACTGGAATTCATTTCACTCTCTACATTTTCCCAGACAGGAGTAAATATGAATTAGCTGAGGAAAAGCGCCAAGAATTTCCCCATTATTAGAGAATCTGGAAAGGGCATAAAAACTGCTCCATCATTTGATTAAATAATTTTTAAAAAAGGAAGTGGCAACCGCCTGAGTACAACTCAAAAATGCAATGAGTAATTTTTCTACAACACACACATACACGCACACATGTTATGTATCTATTTTTATATCCATTTATCTATATGTGCGTATATGTACGTGTAAAATCAAACAGAAGGTAACATTGATATAGTTGGAGTTGTAAGAATTCAACAAGTTGACTCAGACCAATATTTATCAAAGTTTCCAATAGCATATATGCGTATTCGTCATATGCACGAGACCAATATCGGAAATATTTCCCCTTCTAGAGGAAAATATTTGGTGAGGTCTCTTCAGATTATATGAACAATGTCACCACGTAGCAGAAGAAACAGTACAGTGGCGTCAAGTAATCGGCGGCCTCATGAGTTTTTGAGCTTAGTATGCGAGCTATGTTCCATCAACAACTGTACTTCTGTACAGTATTTAAGTATTTTTATATAGGAACTGGACAATCTTATCAAACTAAGAGGAACTGTTAGATGAAAAACAGTTTAAATTTTCCCAGTATTTAAAAAATAGGGACATTGACACCACGGTAGTTTGTAATGACGTCACCGAACAACGATGGGTATTTAAGTGTGACTAATACAGAATGTCGATTTTGGTAACAGAGGAGTTGACACAGCAGAATATCAATATTGATATGCAAATCCAGTGATGATATCGATATCAGTGAATGAAATAAGTGTAAGTTGTTTTATGGCAGGAAATATTGAATATGTAAAATGCATTTGAAAATTAAGAGTATTAAACATAAACCGTAACCACCTCAAAATCTAACGTGCAAAGTGTCTAGCTCTTAAATAAATAAGAAAGATCGCGAAGTAAAGGTAAGTATTAAAAAAAAAAAGAAAGAAAAAGGATTTCGACTGATTTGTTAATCAGAACAAAACTGAAAACACTCTTTAAATATACAAATTTAGCTTTCAGTTCCATGACATTGCGTGAATGGGAATAAATGGGGGAAAAATAAAACACACAAAAAAAGAAAGAAAAAAAAAACAAAACAAGAAAACACCAACAAAAATCAATAACAAAAGAGAAAGAAAATTGTTTAAATCTGAAAGACGATACTTGTTACAAAGTGCTATGTTCGTTGAATAGCATTCGTGTTGAGTGTCAGACAAGTCAAGTGTTACTTAAAGTTTTATTCTACATCCTTCCAAACATACACACATACATACACATATATGTGTAAGTATATCTCTCTCTCTCACTTACACACAAACACACACTCACACATAGATGTGTGTATATATATATATATAAACGCATGCACACACACGTATGTATATATGTATGCAAGAATGCATGCACCCATACATGTATGCATGTATGTGTATATATCAGGCATTATATACTTCACGATATTGTATATTTTACAAGTTGTACGCTTCCATTGACTGTTATACATACATCAAATACGTCAAATTTTGTGATAAATACGTGAGTGTGTGAGTGAGCGTGTATATACACATACATATGTGAAGTGTTACCATTTGTTGAACATGTTAAAAGATTGATAGGATAAATACGGTGTACTTTCAGGTACTCTATATATATCTGTCTGTCTGCCTGTCCGTCTATTTATCAATCGATCTATCTTTATCTATGTTTATATTATTTTGTTATTGATAAATAGATTCCCACACGAGTTTGTGTTTTACTTATACACGTTCATACATACACACACACACACACACACGCACACACGTACACACATATACACATGCATACATACGGACATTCAGATGCACATAGGCACACACGCTACATATATGTGTTTGTGTGCTGTATGCGCATGCGTATGCATGCGCATACAAAGAATACTGAATAATAGAGTTTTATCTTTTTGAAGCTAAGGCTGCGGCCCATCGTTGCTCTCAGATAGAGTATTCCAAGTAACTGCAGATGAAACTTACTCGATGACAGTTTGAGATTTTTTTAATACTTAAAACATGCATATATTCATCCATATATTTATATTCACAAGAAGAGAAGAAGAAAAGATGAATTTATAAACGCACACGCACACACACACACACACGCACACACACGCACACACAACGCACACGCACACACACACATATATATATGTGTGTGTGTGTGTGTATAAAGAAAGAAAAGGAAAAAGAGACCAACGGCAAAGTTAGAATTATATTTTATGGATAAAGTCTTACAGCTGTTTCAGGGAAAATCCAATGTATCCCTTCCGAGGAGACGGTAATAGTGGAAGAATGGATTATTACATCTATAAGAGGAGATTTGCAGTAATAAGTGAGAGCGATGCGTAGAAGAAAGAGCAAAGAAGTAACAGTACTTGGAGTATAGTTCCATTCCGGCAGCAAACATCCATTCTTGTGGGTATTTTCCTGAGATAATTGTAGTAGCAAAGGTAGGGTTTGGTTGACTCCAATACCCTTAATAACCTTTATATATACATATATATATATATATATATATATATATATATATATATATATATATATATATATATATAAATATATATATATATATATATACTATTTTATTATATATATATATATAAACTATTTTATTATACATATATATATATATATATATATATATATATATATATATATATATATATATACTATTTTATTGAAACCGAAAAAAGCTTCAGAGTGTAAATCAGAGTTTCACTTAACAGTTCATCAGGCAATTGTGATCATATCACAGTCCTCTTATGAACTGTTACGTGAAACTCTGAGAAACATTTCATTCTGACTTTGGTTGTCGAGTACTATTTTCCCACCTTGTTTTGCACTTAAGTACTTACTAGTGTGTGTGTGTGAATGTAAGTTTGTGTACGTATGTATATGTATGTGTGTATGTATATATATATATATATATATATATATATATATATATATATATATATATATATATATATATATATATATATATATATATATATATATATATATATATATAATTATGTGTATTTCTTCTATCTTAATGAATAAAAATTCTTCTGATAGAATAAATGGGTTAATAGAAACCAATGTAGCAAAGAACACAAAATAACTGTGGTTTAGTTCCTGTTTTTAAGGCAGGAACTCCTTGAAATTTTGGGTATTTGAGTATATTTAAGAATTTAAGGATTGGAGAAAACGCATGTTATAATTGCATACTTTATTCCTACATATGTTACAAAGGATTACAACCTGTGTGATCCATAGGGATCTTTGATATTAAAATTGTAACCTTCTCATCAGGGAAAGCATGGGAATCATCTTAAACCTAAGACATTATGACCGATTATGAAAACAATAGATGGATAAGGTTATGACTTGATTCATTTGAAAAAAATCGTTAGAGAATTGGACGCTGCCGGATAGTGGGTTGGACAACACATACCAATCAATGTGTGAGAGCGTACATGCATACATTAATACACATACACAAACACACACATATACATGCATACTGATACACACACACACATATACATATATATATGTATATACACATACATACACACGTGCACTTGTATATACATATGTATATATATACACACACACACACACACACACACACACACACACACACATATATATATATATATATATATATATACACACACTCATACGTCCACATTTATACATATGCACATACGTACCCACGCATATACAAATATACACATGTGTGCGTGTCCCCATATATACATATGTATCCATCTACATATACACACATGTATAAATAGAAATAGATTCATGCACATACACATAGCTATACATCTACGCCTATTACCTAATCAAATAAACAGATTCGCATATACATATACATACAAGTATACATACGTAAGCACACGCATGCACATACATACATACAAATACATATACATATACGTATACATATATATATATATATATATATATATATATATACATACATATATATATGTGTATATCTAAAAGAAAATTAACTCAAGTGTTTTATATATACATACATACACACACCCATATACATACATCCACATATCCATATATGTGTGTGTGCATGCATACATATACATATACACATATACATATACACACACATACAATATCCAAGCAATTTCCACAGGTCAATGGCTCAAATTGATCGAAAGAAACTGGAGCTCATTCGCTCCTACGAGCTCGTGAAACCGCACCTTCACCTCCTAGAAGGCATTATGAGAGACACGGACACAAAAATGGACAGTGAAGACCCTGCACGCTGTGCTCAGGCTCAGGAGGACCAAACGGATCACCAAGACAAGGCAGATGCCACCAGTGCTGTAGCCACTGATGAGGGATGCAATGACCATGATGAATACAGTCAACGCTGCACCACAAACGACAAAGACAGGAGAACAGACAAGAAGACGGTAAACACAAACAGGCTTCAAGCCCAAACACGTCACACAGAGAAAAAGAAAAAGAAACAGATCTGTAAATTCTACCTAAATGGTACCTGCTGGCACGGGGAAAAGGGACGAAATTGCAAATTTGCCCATCCCAAACACCACCAGCTAAACAAGGTAGATAACCACTTACAACAAAATAAGCGGGAGCGCAGAAAAGGGAGACCAGAAAGCTTAAATCTACGTACACATAATTCACCGAATACCAACAGGACTCACAAAGAGAGAAGTCCGTATATTCCTTCTGCTCCCCAAAAAAGGCTATATGCAGAGGCTGTACGAACTGCAGTAGCTGAGCAGCAAGCTTTTTTAAGCGTGGCCCAGAAAATGGTACAACAGTTAACGTGGATGCAGAGGGTACAGAGTCAACGCCACACGAACCATTGTCCAAGACCACCACAGATGATGGATCAGGGATGGCCACCGCGAACACCAGGAACCCCTGCACAGATATCACACCCATATTCCTACTGAATATCCGGGGCCTATTACGAACAGGCGACAAAGACAAGTTCCTATACTTGAAAGACCTAGTAACATGCAATCAAGCAATATGCATGGTGCTTACCGAAACGCATCTAACACCTAATATAGCAGATGCGGAGATAAATATACCAGAGTATGCCGTACTCCGAACAGACAGAAGGGATAGAAGTCATGGGGGAGTTGCAATGTACATCCGAGAAGATGTCACACCCCTACTACTACTATCACACTCAAACTCTGTATGTGATACTTTAATAGTACACATAAAACAAATTGATGTAGTTGTATGCTCAACATACCGTCCACCAAATACCGCAAAGCAGGAAGGTAAATTTGAAGACAGCCTCAGACGCATAGAAGAGGTCCTGACAAATCTGGACCAACACATCAATATACTTTTCCTAGGCGACTTTAACCTCCCAAATGTTAAATGGCCTGAAGGTCACATCCTCTCTGGGATGTCACTGCATGAACAAAGCCAGGCAAAATCATTGCTAGAACTATCCAACATGCTGTTCATGGAACAAGTGATACTCCAACCAACCAGGGGAAGCAATATTTTGGATCTCTGCTTCACAAACAATGTGAGCCTAATCCATAATGTGAAAATAACGCCCACATCTCTCGCAGATCATAACATTATAGAATTAACTATGTATGGTCCTAGACAACCCACTGACACCCACCCCACCAGGAGG
>NC_142929.1:79918610-79923610 GCF_046866305.1 Octopus bimaculoides
ACACATAAGAAAGAAGGAAACAAAGGACCACTGATGAGGTCACAGAAGTGTGACGAAAGAACTCTGGCCGAAATAAGATTAAGATTAAGATTAATGTAATATAAAGCTGAAAAAAAAAAAAAAAAAAAAAAAAATTAACACCAAATATACAGTGCGTGTGTTTTTATTGGCTAAACTGGCAATATGACCATCCCCAAGTACAACAATATATATATATATATATACATATATACATACACATACACATAAATACATGTACATACACACACATATATACACATGCACACATACCCATACACATACATACATATATACATACACATACAGATACATACACATATACATATATATATATATATATATATATATATATATATGTGTATACACAGACATACACAGACATACATATATATATACATATATATATATATATATATACATATATATATATATATATATATATATATATATATATATATATATATATATATATGTGTGTGTGTGTGTGTGTGTATACACATACATAAACATGTGGACACGCACACTCACATAAACTTGTATACACAATCATATACACACATTTATATTTACACATACATAAACATCTAAACGTTTACTTATATTTTTTTTAAAATAAAAATAAAAATAAAAAATACATCTACACAAATATGCTCCCATACTTATTCACAAGTACATTCATATTTGAATATATAAACAAGCCTATGTTTTAATAAATACATTTTTAAACAAAAATGTCCATACATCCAAAAAATCATACGTAAATGCATATTTATATATTTAAAAAAAATAATATTGATAAGAGTCAGAACAAGGGTAAGAGTGAAAATATAAATGATAATGCGTATGTGTACACAGAAAAATCAGTTAAAACACTTCTATTTTATATTAAACCCAAAAATATGTATACACAGACACACACACACACACACACACTCATATACATATATATATATATACACATTATCTCTCACAGATACACGCGTATATATAAAAAACACCCATACCGGTATGTTCATACGTACATAAATTTGGTAAGTTATGGTTGTTACAATGGTTTATCGAGATTTAAAATATACTCTAATTAAGGTTAATAAATTACGAAAGTATAGATAAATAATTAGAATCGTAAGTAATTTTAATCTTCTAACCTTTAAGGGAAAAACTAATATGTTTTATTAGAACTATTTTAAGTATTTACTTATTACGGGTAAATATGATAGCGTTTTATAAAAACCTTCATTTTTATTTGAATGCAGAATATGTATGTTTTTGCCAATGTTTGCATTTATAAGAATGTTCTATGAAATTATTAACCAGACAATTCTTATATATATATATATATATATATATATATATATATATATATATATATATATATATATATATATATATATATATATATATATATATATGTATATATATATAAGTCAGTAAATAGTGGGGTTGTGTTAACCGCACGTGGAGAAATAATAGGAAAATGAAAAAAAAGCCAGAATGCTGAACTGGAAGCATAATTTAATAAAGATTTGTTCTAACCGGTTTTCATTGCGAAGAAGCAAATTATCAAGAAGGTGAATGAAAATGTTTTTTTACAAAGAAGTACAAAATGAAGAAAATAATATATAAAACAATAATATATAAAAAAATAAATATACCCATACATTATATTGTCTTTGAGCTTTTGTAGTTCAATAGTAGTTCATGTATAAATTGGTAGGAAAAATAAGGATGCATGAGAGTTGAGAGTTTTGTTAGGTTTAAAAAAAGGGTTAAAAGTTTGTGTTAAGCAGGAAATGTGGTGTCAAAACAGGAAGTGTGTGTAAGGGGAGACAAGTGTTTTTAGTTAGAGTTATGAACTCTTTTTTTCCCAACAGGAAGTTTGTGTCTGTTCATAGAGAAATACGGTCACTGAGGGGTGTGTGTGTTAAGAAATGGTTGGAATTTCTCTATGAAAAGATTCTCCTTGTTGATTCTTTCTTGTGTGGAGATTCTGTCTTTACATTGATAGAAAGGGAATATAATGAATTTAGGGTTTTTGTTTCTGGCGCAAGAGTCTATGTGGCCACTGAGTGGAATTTGGCGGTATTGAGGGAGGTTTATTTGTTCCTTATGGACAGCTACTCTTCTACGTAATGGGAGGCTCGTCTGTCCGATATAGAAGTTTTGGCAACCTGCGCAAGTAAGGACATAAATGAGGTTACCCGAGGAACAAGAGAAATTTGTTTTAATTTTAAACTTTGTTCCTCGTTTGAAGGTAAATTCAGAGCCTTCAAGTAGGTAGGGGCAGGTGCCACAATTAGGGCGTGCACATTTTTTAACTGATGGGGGTGGAAGTGGTGTATGTAGTTTGGAATTGGTTAATAATGTTTTCAAAGATTTGTGTTGCCTTTTGCATTTAAGGACTTTGTGTGTATTAATGATATTGTTCATTTTCGGGTCTGTGGTGAGTAAGGGGAGGTTTTGTTTAATTGTGGTGAATGCTTCGATGTTATTGGGGTTATGGGTGGAGATGTATGGAAGTATTTTGGGGTTGGGTGTGTTATTACGTTGGTTGGTTTTTAGTGTGTTTTTGTCAAGTTCCTTGGCACGTTTTATTCCAAGATCTATGAGTGTGGAGGGATATTGGCGTTGTAACAGTGTTTTTTTGAGATCTTGTAAGCGTATTTCTCGAGTGGTTGGGTCAGAGACAATGGTGCAAATTCTTTTAGCTAAATTAAAGGGGATATTTATCTTGGTGTGTTTTGGGTGGCATGAGCTAAAAAGGAGGTATTGTTGTGAGTCTGTAGGTTTGTGGTAGATGTCGGTTGTGATTTGGTTATTAGGTGTTTTTATGATTAAGAGATCAAGAAAAGGGAGATGATGTTTGCTGAATTCCATAGTGAATTGAATGTTGGGATGTATGTTATTAAGAATGGATTTGAATTCTAGAAGTTTTTCATAGGGTTCATTCCATATGATGAAACAATCATCCAAATATCTTTTCCAGTTATCCATTAAAAAGATGTGGAAAAGGTGTCCAAATTTCTGACGTGAGGTTTCATATAGTGTTACTTCAAAAAAACCCATTATGAGGTTCGCAAGGACTGGTGCAGCTTTAGTACCCATCGCGATACCACATTTTTGGCGAAAGTATGTGTCTGCAAATAGGAAGTAATTGTTGGTCAGAATGAACTTAAGTGATTCTATGATGAAAGTTGTGTTGATGCGATTAGGAAATTTTTCTGGGTGTTTGTGCAGCCAGAATTTAATTGCCTCAATCGCATATTCATGAGGGATATTTGTATAAAGGTTGACCACGTCAAAAGAAACCAAGAGTGACTCCTCGTTTGTTGTTTTCGGGAGGTGATTGAGCATGTCAAGATCATCTCTGATGAAACTTTTGATGTGGCTTAGGAAAGGTTTCAAAAGAATGTCCAAGAAATTGCTTAAGCGATGTGTTTCGCAGGAGGTGCCTGCTATAATGGGTCTTAGTTTTAAATCTTCCGGTGCCTTGATGTTGATGTAGATTTCAGAGGAGAGTTTGCAAGCTTCGGTGATGGATTTGTTCTTATGGATTTTAGGGAGGCCATAGAAGAGGCTGGGCTTGCATTTGAAATTAGTGATGTAATCTTTTTCTTTGTCCGTGAGTCCTTGACCTTGCTGGAGTATAAGGGTGGTGAGGTTTTTGAGAGTTTTTTGTTGTTTATAGTTGGTGATAGTTTCATAGAAGGAGTTATCGTTTAGTAAGGAGAGTGCTAGGTGTTTGTAAAAATCTGTGTTCATTAGGACTACAGTACTACCTTTGTCAGCTTCTTTGATAGTAAGGCTTTTGTCCTGTTGTAAGTCTCTTAGATTTTTCCATTCTATGCTATTAAAGTTTGATTTGACCTTGGTTTTAGGTGGGGTAAAAGGGAAACTCTGGATGTGGTTGCAAAAATCATCCAGTGCTTTATTCCTTACTTTGGAAGGTATGAAGTTGCTTTTGTTTTTAATAATTGAGTCATCCTCATTGTTGAAGTCTATGAAAGCTTCTGTTAAACGAAGCTTTCTGCAAAATTCTGAAATGTCATCCTTGATCTCAGGGGGGTTGGGTGTTCTTGGGGTGGGTGTGAATTTTAAGCCTCTGGCTAGGATGTTAATTTGGGTTTGTGTAAGGGTTTTATTAGAGAGGTTTATTATTTTAGTTTTCTTTTTAGTTTTCTTTTGATGAGTCTGTATTAGCGGTAGTGCCTGTTTTTCTCCCCTCTGTCTAAAAAATGGTTGTTGAAGTGGGGGGTGTAGTGATTGTTAGAGTTCTGGTAGAAGGGGTAGGGGTATTGTTGGGTGGATAGGCTGGAAGTGGATGGGTAGGTATAGTGATTGTGTTGGTATGGGATGTGATGGTTTAAGGTTTTGTGAGAAATGCGGTGGGTTTTTGGGTGTTTGTAGGGTGGATTGTATGCAAGGTTGGAGTTGGGTAGGTAGTTATATATATATATACATACATGCACACACACGCATATGTATATATGTGTGGTCTGATCAATAGGTACCCGGCCTATTGTCATAATAACAAAGCTAAACCATGCAGAGTAAAGCTGCTTGGTAGAGACTGACCTTGATGTCTGTTGTGCATTCGCATTAAGTTTTAACGTTCTGGCTCACTTTCACTACTTACAGCAATGCTGTCGTGATTGATCGTCGCATTGGCTATGACAGAGAAGGTTGAGTAGAGAATCTGCATCAAATTTTCCCCCAAACTTGGCGATACCTGCTCAGAGGCCTCGAGACAATCATGATATTGTGCAACTGAACCCCGAGTGTCTCTTTGGTCAGTTGAAAGTAGTTTTGGCACAAAGTTGGGAGACACGCGTCTCACACCCAAATCTTCAGTGATAATGAACTGGACTGGACCGTAACTAATCTACACATCCTCTGGTAACTCACGAATAGTGAATCGACGATTTCCCCGAACAGCTGCACGCACATCTGCGATGTTTTTCTCAGTTCTGCTGGTTGCA
>NC_142929.1:79928610-79941110 GCF_046866305.1 Octopus bimaculoides
CAGAATCTATATGGAGAATGAAATACAAATGTATCGCTTCATCCTTATTAAGTAACAAATCATAAATTTGAACTTACAAGATCACTTTCATAATGCATTTGAAATCTCATAAATAGCCATGGAAATTTTTTCTAATAAAAGATTTAAATACGCAACGTCGATTTTGAAATATCTGTGATTTATCAACCCCAAAACATCTGTAGTTTAATCAGAAACCTAAACATTCATCATCTCTATCAGAATATATATGGAATCAAAAATACCAAATATCTTCGTATAAACATTCATTTTCTAAATCTTAACAGCACTTTGGAAATATATATGGAGCCTTAAATACAAAATAAGATAAACTTTCATTTTGTCAGCATAAATATAAACATTTAACCTCCCTATTTATGAAATCTCAAATAGAAAAGTATCAAGATATTGACTTGCATTTCTTAATCACAAATGAAAAGAACCAACATCTGTTTTAAAATATATATGAAGCCTCAAAGCAAAATGTATCAACATATAGTTATTCAGTTTCTAAACTTAAAATAAATCATTCAACATAATTTCTGTTTATATTTGAAATGTTAAATAAAAAGTAATCATCACATTGGCCTTTTATTTCCAAATCTGAAATTAAATAACAGAAGACCTGTTATATGGAATTTAAATCCAAATTCAGTCATTTTCGGATCATAAATTAAAACATTCTACATCTCTTTAGGAATATATACGGAATTTTAAGTGGAAATGTATCACCATAACAACGTATCGTTTTCGGAAAATATATGCGTCGGAAATATAAAGGTATCACTACAGAACATTAATTTTCTAATCTAATATCAAAACATTGAACGTCCATATATATGAAATCTTAAATCCAAGGATAATATCACACCATCGTCCATTTCCTAATTGCATAAGAATTTATGCAACATCGATTTCAGAATATGTATGGTACAAATAGATTAAGTATCAGCCTTAAAAGGAAATAAATTCTGGGGTCGATTCGTTCGACTAAAAGTATTCAAGGCGTTGCTCCAGCGTGACTGCAATGTAATGACTGAAAGGAGTAAAAGATAAAAGATAAAGACCTCTATCGGTATAAATATGGTGTATGAAATTATAAGGTATTATTACAAAACGTTGTTTTTTTATTAATAAATTAAAGCGTTCAGCATCTCTTTCGAAATGCATATGGAATATTAGATCCAAATGTAAGAACTATTAAATATAAATTTTCTAAACATAAATTTTTGCACTCAACATCTCGGTCAAAATTTATATGGAATTGTAAACAGAAAATATCATCACTGAAGTATCTCTTTTCACATCGTAAATGAAAACACTACATAATTTTCGAAGTATATTTGGAATCTAAGATAAAAAAATATCAACATATAAACATTCAAATTGTAACCATAGCTAAAATTCTTCACCATTTCTTTTAGAATATATATAGAGACTGAAATCAGAATGTATAACAACATAGTTATTCCTTTTGTAATCCTTTTAAGCATTTACTTTCAAATCCTAAATCTGATCATGCAGCATCTTTTTCGAGATATTTATGGTATCTTAAACCCAAATGTATGATCACAAAATCATTCAGTTTCTAATCATAAAGTAAAATACTCAACTCTACTATGGACTACGTATGAAGTGTGAAACGCGAATGCATAATCACATACTTTCTGATAATTATATGCAACTTTTAATATACCTTGCCGATTATATTTGGTATTTTAAATAATATGTATCCTCAAATGGGCATTTATTAGCTAATAATAAATTGTAATAATCAACAATTCTCTGGTAGTATATATGGAATATTAAACCCAAATACATGATCATAAACATTTTATTTACTGATCAAGAATTTAAACACCGTTATTGTTTTGGAATATACATGGAATGTTAAGAACAAAGCTTTCATGAAAAAAATCATTTACATGCTATTTATAAATGAAAACTCAGCGTCTCGGTCAGAATATATATATGATATATATATGGAATCATAAATACCAAATATTCTCACATGAACAATCATTTTCTCATCATAAATTCTAACATACAACACCTCTTTCAAAATATGTGAAGTGTTTAATAAAAAATATCAATACATAAACATTAATTTTCTGATGATAAAATATACAATTTCTACATCTCTTTCGGAATATTATATGGCGTCCGAATTCAGCATGAATCATAACTTAGTTTTTTTTTCTTTTCAAATCATTAATGACAATATGCAAAATATATTTTGGAATATATTTAGAATCATATATATGAGGAGAAATTATCAGATGATCAGTTATTTTCAAATTGACGAGCCTTTCTCTCTCTTGTCGTTTGATCTCTTCCTTTCTCTTCTGGTGACGTCAAAGTATTTGGTTCCGATGGTGATGGAATATCACCAGGTGGTACGCTCTCGGATTTGTGTTTCAAACGACTTAGGCTCAAATCTAGTAGCGTTCGGTGTTATTTTGAGTTGGTCCTAGTATCTTTGAAGTGAGCTCGCTGAATAAGACTTGACGTGGGAACATCGCCTCTTCCATTTTTGCTACATGTCCTGACAGTGTTTCATAATCAGCGATTCATTTCTTTGACTGTTAACTCTCTCCAGGGCATTGTTGTTGGTCACATGGTGTTCCCATATGATGTTCAAGATTGGTCGAAGCTTTTGCTGATGAAAGCGTTCTAATTTCTAGATGTCGTGACGAAAAAGAGTTCAAAATTCGCTGCCACATAGTAAGGTTGAAATGGCAACAGCATTATAAACCATAATTTTTGTTGTTATGTTCAGATTTTTGTTGTTGAAGACTCGTTTAAGTTAAAGCTCACTACAACTCATTCGGAATAAGTATCGAAATTTAAATCCAAACGTGTCATCGCAAGAAGTTCATTTCTTAATCATAAATTAAAACACTGAACATCTCCGTCGGAATATATATGGAATTAGAAATATCATCTTATAAGCATTCATTTTCTATAATAAAATAAGAAACTCAACATCTATTTCGAAATATGTGTAACCCAAAATCCATAATCCAAAGGCATTACAAAAACCATTAATCTTTCTCATCACAAATTAAAATACTCAACATCTCAGATTTTTCATCAAACAAGTGAACCTCAGAAAAGGATGTGAAGTTGCACACGGGCCATTTCGAAAGCTAATCAAACGCGTCTTCATCAGCAAAAATCTGTACTTAACAACAAAAATTATGGTCTATAATGCTGTTGTCATTTCAACCTTACTATATGGCAGCGAATCCTGGACGCTATTTCGACGCGACATCCAAAAATTAGAATGCTTTCACCATCAAAAGCTTCGACCAATCTTGAACATCAAATGGGAACACCATGTGACCAACAACAATGTCCTGAAGAGAGCTAACAGTCAAGGCAATGAATCGCTGACCATGAAACTCCGTCTTCGATGATCAGGATATGCAGCAAAAATGGAAGAAGCAATGTTCCCACATCAAGACTTATTAAGCGAGTTTACTTCAGGGAAAAGACCAGAGGTTGTCCTCTTCGAAAGTACTAGGACCAACTCAAAATAAGACCGGAAGTTGCTGGATTTGAACCTAAATCGTTTGAAACACAAACTCTAAGGCGTACCAACTGGTAGTATTTCATCACCATCGGAACCAAATACTTTGAAGTCATCAGAAGAGAAAGTAAGAAATTAAACAACAAGAAAGAAATGCTCGTCAAAATCAATCTTGTCCTCCAGCATTATCATGCAGTCAATGCCATCGACTCTTCCATGCAAGAATTGGTCTACTTAGTCATCAGGCAGGCATAATGGAAGCGATCAGCAGAGAAGAAATTAAATCCTTGGATATTAAATTCTTGTGTGTTTGTGTATCAGTGTGTGTGTTTATGTATATACATATACATATTGGGCTAAATTTGACAGCTTGCATGAAAAGAAAAGAAAATTCAATATCCCATCCAAAGATATAAGTATTTTAAAGCAAAAAAAAATCAGCTACTTTATGGCTAAGAGACGTCCTCAGCTTCCACCAGGGCCTCGGGACGGCTCCAGAAATTGACACTGGTGAAATCGAAGCAATTCTCCAACAACCACTTCTGACTTCTTCCGTAAGTATGACAAGGAGTCGAATCCTGCGATCACACGCAGCAATCCTGTCCAATCAGGGTTAGAGAGGATTGCTGCAGGAATAATAATTGAAGAATGATCGTAAATTTGAAAAACTGAAGAAGTATGGTGAAGACACAAAGGACTGAATGTCGTGAGTGAAGAGCTGAAGCAGAGCATACTTACCAAGAAAGCAAAACTAACGAGGTTTGAGCAACGGATTAATCAATAGCGGGAAAACAAATAATTTAGAATCGACCAAAAAAGAACTTATCAAAGAAATTAATGATGATTTAGCATGCGAAAAATTAGTACCTGATGCAAATGAAAGTTAACATTTTTCGGGTGAAATATGGTGTAAACAAGAACAGCACAATACTGGAGGTGAGCTCTGCAGTCTGAAGCGAACAGTGTTCAGCAGCTTCTTATAGCCGTTTGAATCGGGCTTAAGTCCCTGTTCAAAGATGTTGAATGGCATAATGTCACTCTTACTGGAGTCTCCATCGCAGCTGTTTTTGTCATGTCTTTACAGACTTTACAGTGTTCACAGAGTATTGAGCAGCAGTCATGATGTTGATATTTTGATACCCAGCTCGAATCATCATGCATGATACGTTAACTCTTTTCTAATATGTAGATGGCCCCCAGTCCATCCCATGTCAGCTAATTTTTTTCAACTACAACTTTTATATTTATGCTTTCCGACGACATTCATTGTTCTCTAATACATCAAAGCAGTTCTGGAAAATAACTAGACATAAAACAGCGTCAAATGTAGTCCAAACAACCTGTATACATACATACATACATACACAACACATATATACATACAAACATACATTCATACATATGTAAATATATATATATAATACGTGTGTGTGTATGCGTGCATGTCTGTGTGTATGGGTGTGTGCATGTAGTATATGCGCTTAAAAATAGGTAGATATAATATTTGATCACCAGTCCATAAGTTTCGAGTTAAAATTCTGTCAGCATTTGGTTGTGTTTAATTTGTGGATATTTCATTCGAAGTCTTTGAGTTCAGATAGTAAATTATATATTTAAAACTTCATTCACCAAGGAGACCAACAACCTGGTTATATCAACACTTCCCTCTTTATATTTATAGAGATTTGTTTTATATTTTAACGGATTTTCAATGCTATCTCTTCTTTCGTTTAAAAATAGTCGTATTTTTAGAATACTTTAAAAATTTTATTTCTTTTTAGAGAAAATTGTAAGATGATGATGTAAAGTGTGAATAAATTAATTAAATCCATAATGTTGCCATATTCTGATTTTGTTCATTAATACAAGCTAAACTAAAATAGAGATTTTCACAAAGATAAAACAAACAACATGTTTCTACGTACCAGCTTCCGTCCCTCTACCCCTCTCTGTCAATCTTTCTTCGTCCTAATGAACAATGTTTGATAAACACAACAATGTTTAACAAAAATAAAGTTCAGTCATTAAACAACTAATTTACTGGACAAAAACGGAAATTACGTGAAACAAAGAAACTGTGCAATATCAATCTCAGAATATACAAGCAACTATTTCAATTAGGAACAGTTTAAGCTCCACCAAAATAGTATAAAACGTGGCCTAGGGGATTAGAAGCTGGAATCTTCTGTTATAGAAACGAAGCGATTTCTATCCTTCGTTCATCTGCCAATTGTCTGTAATTGAGAGGATCTAGTCAAAGCAAGAAAATAAAATAAAGAACGAACAGTTGGACAAAAAATATACACATAAAAAACCAAAAGAATTACACGTTACTGTTCGTCGACGTTATATTGCAAAAATAGAGATTTTTTTATTCCGTTAATCACAAAATAATGAAAGAATGAAGGAAGAAATATAATAGTGCATTGGTTTAACAAAAAGAAAGTATGACTCTATCAAGAAAAAAATTAAAAGAAGTTAAAAAATGCTTGTTTTACAGTAAAATCCCAAATCAGATTTCTTACCAAGGATATGGATTATCTAAGACTAGAACAATTTTAAGAAAACTATGCTTTCATCTCGAGATATACAGCTGAGAACAGGTATCTGGAATAATGTTGTACATGTGCAACAAAAAATTGTTAACTGCTAACTTTTCTAAAGAAAGGAATAACAACAACAACAACAACAACAATAACAATAATAATAATAATAATAATAATAATAATAATAATAATAATAATAATAATAATAATAATATTTCAAAATACAAAGACCTGGAAATAGAGATAACTCGAATGTGGAGTCTAAAAACAGAAACAATTTCTATCATAGTAGGTGCCTTAGGTATAATAAAAAAATATTCAGACAAATACATAACAAAAACACCAGGGCTTACAAATATATATAACATACAGAAAATTGCACTACTGGGTACTGCACACATTCTACGCAAAACACCTTCAATGCAGTAAACATAAGAGCACCACAGCAAACCACAGCACATACCCAAGGCGCACAGAGCTGCGCTCGGTAGTGAAGTGAAAGCACGTTATAAAAATAAAACTACTGAACAATAATAATAATAATAATACTTGAAGAATGATCGTAAATTTGAAAAATTGAAGAATGGTGTTGATACAAAAGAACTGAAACTTGTGATTGAAGAGCTGAAGCAGAGCATACTTGCCAAGAAAGCAAAACTAACGAGGTTTGAGCAACGGATTAATCAATAACGGAAAAACCGATTGTTTAGAATCGACCAAAAAAGAACTTATCAATGAAATTAATGATGATTTAGCACGCGAAAGATTAATTTCTGATGCAAAAGAAAGTTGACAGTTTTGGGATAAGCACGAACAACATAATACTGAGGCTGGATGACTCTGCAGACTGAACCGAACAGCTTATCCCCAACAAGAAGATATCCTTTTTACCGAGGACAGTAATATGAGCAAAAAGATGAGCAGAAATGTGAGCAAAAAGAAAGCAAAAGGACTTGATGGTATACAGGGATTTTGGACAAAAAAGTTTAGCAGGTGTCATAACTTGATTGCAGAGCAATTTCATGTATTATTTGACGGAGCAGAAGGAATTCCAGGATGGTTAACAAAAAACGAACGGTGTTGTGCTTGAAGGATGTATCAAAAGAAAATTTTGCCAACAATTACAGGTGAATTTCTTACCTTCCAATAATGTATTTTTTAATGAGCATGCTTTCTTTCTTCATTCGGTATTGGGTTGAAGTGTTTCCGGTGCATTGATCGAAAGACAATTTAGTATTTTGGATTTATGTCTGCGGGGAATTGATGTCTGTGGGGCATTGATGTCTGCGGGACTTTGATGTCTGCAGGATATACAAGCCGCAACTAAATTTCCTGTAGTGACACACTAGAAGGAGAAAACCCAATTTTTCCACGAAAAACAACCAGAGACAACAGATATAATTCGAAAATTTTAAGTAACAGGCTCCCCCAAGGATTCGAAACCCCAACTCCAAATAACTATACAATAACACCATACACCTTCTCAAACCAATGAAATTTTTCCTCTCGTTATAACCGGACACTTTGAAAAAAAAAAAACAGTGACTTCTTAAGGGAACCAACCAACCGGAACGCTAGATGACCATCAGGAAAAAACAAATTACCGAGTCCTTACAAGAAAGTCAACAAAGTAGAACGCCAGAAAATATTTTTGATCAAAGTGACGTCACGAAGCCTACAACCAATCAGAACGTGTTCCTTGACCGTGGTCGTTGCCAGGAAGCCAACCAACCAAAGTAAAAACATACATACATATACGTAGATGTATATATATATATATATATATATATATATATATATATATATATATATATATATATATATATATATATATATATATATATATATACATATATATATATATATACTAGCAGAAACACCCGGCGTTACTCGGGATTAAAATGGTATAGTTTGTATATAATATATTACAGTTATGTTGAAACAGGTTATATAGCAAAGTGCAGCATTGGCAACAAAACATTTGTGGAGTAAATGATGGGCTATTTCGACTAAGCAACATGCTATGCGTCTGTTTGGAGTATTTCAGGCCCTAGCCTGTGGGGGTTGTGTGATTTTTGAACGCACCGAGAAGTTGTCAGTGGGTATACTCCCTTTTGCAGCAGTGAGCGCTGTTTCTAACACGATCCATCATCTGAAATGTTGACACCTCCTTCGGGTTTGGTGTCCTACATCACTCATAAAGTAAATTTGGAGGAACTGTGGTTGTTCATTTATGGGTGACAGGGAACCAATGAGGTGATAGACTTGCCCTTGAACTTTGACGTCGTCGTAAATTCATGTTTATCTATCTTCTTAGATACACCAAACGATGTCATTTGCAGAGTTGTATTTCTGATATTGTTCAGAAAATCCCTTGACTGGATGGAAATGCCTTCTAGAAGATCTATAAGAGGTTGAGAAGGAGCTGGTACTGCTGACAATGTTACCTGACCGCCTGAGCAGCACATACCATTTGTTTCATTTGAAAATTTTAATGCTCTACAGAAAAGACAATTTGTATTTAGCACACCAATTTGGACAGAGCTAATATTTTTATGATAGCAACTGGTTGTTTTAATGGCGGAACAAACAGGACATTAAAGATTACAAAAATAGCGATTGTCACTTTGAAACTAACGATTTTGAAAATCTTTTTAGATTACGGAACACATAGCTCTCTCATGTATCTATGTTTAAAATTTCAGCGTGATCGGATGAACAATACTCGAGTTATAAGCGCACAAACAGACAGACAGACGGAGCGGATTTTATATATTAAGATATATAAATTTGGCCATAACCAACGACTACACTACATATAATGTAGTCTAGTCGTTGGTTATGGACAGTCAGTAAGTAAAGATTGATTACGTGACGTCCTTGGCCAACTGCATATGCCGCTTAAATGAAAAGACTACGTCATACAAGATTAAATGGAAGCTTCTAGAGAAACCTGGACCATATCTAAACGGGTGTAGACAATGCAAACTTTGCGTAACTGAGAGGACAAGGAACATAGAGAATTCGCTTGACCCGGGGGCCTCTTTAAGTTCCAAAAGTGGACATAAGAGGAAATTCTTGTTGAAGATATGGAATTCCCCGCTTGCTGGGATACAATTGGAACTGGTCAGAGGGAGAGAACTTCATCTCACCTAGAAAAGGGTTTCGTTTCATAAAAAGTTCATTTCAATTTTTTTTTTCAGAACACTGGCTCTGAATAAAAAAAAACAAACAAAAAAGCAAACAAACCCTGAAATGAACTCTTACGAAACGAAACCCCTTCCGGGTGAAACGAAGTTATCTCTCTTTGATCTGTCCCAATTGTGTCCCAGCAAGCGGGGGAATTCCATGTTTCCAACAAGAATTTCCTCTCATGTCCACTTTTGGCATTTAAAGAGGTCCCCGGGTCAAGCGAATTCTCTATGTTCCTTGTCCTCTCGGCTACGCAAAGTTTGCATTGTCTACACCCATTGAGATATGGTCCAGGTTTCTCTAGAAGCTTCCATTTAATCCTGTATGGCGTAGTCTTTTCATTTAAGCGGCATATGCAGTTGGCCAAAGACGTCACGTAATCAATGTTAACTTACTGACTGGCCATAACCAACGACTACACTACACACACACACACACACACATATATATATATGTGTGTGTGTGTGTGTGTGTGTGTGTGTGTGTATGTAATATATATGTATGTATTTGCATGTGTGTATATGTGTGAGTGTGTGTGTGTATGCATATTTACATACACATTATTAGATATTTGGAATGGACTGGCCGTTTGGGCGCCTGGAAGTCCCACATGAGAAGTCCTTCAGTGGTGATATCATGTTGAGAGACATCAGTGGACACTTCACTGTCTAAAACTACTCTGTTAAACAATTCTTCTTCTTCTTCTTCTTCTTCTTCTTCTTCTTCTTCTCCTCCTCCTCCTCCTCCTCCTCCTCCTCCTTCTTCTTCTTCTTCTTCTTCTTTGTCATCGACATAACCGCCACCATAACCACCACCACCACACCACCACCACCACCACCACCACCATCACCGCCACCGACATTACTACCGTCGTAGTCGCTGTCATTATCACCACCACCACCACCACCACCACCACCATTGCCGCCGCCGTCGTCGTCATAATCATCATCATCATCATCATCATCATCTCCTCTTCCTCATCCACTCACATACACTACAGATAATAATTTGTAATTAACCCAATTCTTCTTTACTACAAAGATAACTGCTAAATAATTTACGTGTATATGACATTGGTTATATCCCACCAGTTAGATGAACCCTAGAATATAACTGATACCTAAAATAACAATTCAGTCTGGGAAAGTAACTGAGAGTAAACATGTGCATATATACGTACACACACACACACACACACACACACACACACACACACACACATATATATATATATGTATTTAAGCACACACACACATATATAGATATATATAAATATATGTATATATATGCGCGTGTGAGAGTTTGTGTATATGGGTATGTATGTGTGTAATCCTTCTTCTTTCAACTGTTCTTCCCAATTTCCTCTTCTTTTCATCATCTAACATAAAATGTCTGAAACAAAATGTACATAAAATATATACAAAGCATATACATATACATACGTACATAAATACATACATACATACATACATACATATATATATATATATATATATATATATATATATATATATATATATACATATATATATACATATATATATATATATATATATATATATATATATATATATATATGTATATATATATGTATATATATATATATATATGTATATATATATATATATATATATATATATATACACACACACACGCACACACACACACACACACACACACACACACACACAATATATATATGTTTGTATATTGTCTATTTTTCCTGTTATTTTTTCTCCCCTTCCAGCATCATGTCTTCCACTCCATTCCCTCCACAATCATTTCCCCGCTCGTTGTTTACATCATTCCTCCACGACATTGCTTTCTTTTCTTCTTTCTTTCGTTTCTTTAGTTTCTTTTTGTAATTTTTTTTTTTTTTTTACACTTCTATTCCTGAAAACTCTCCAATGAAATATATACAGTCCTGGAAAATAAGGAGACCGAAATCTTTCGTCTAAATTTTTCCGTTGTATTGTTGTTCTCTCGTAGAAGACATTGCTATAATGGAATCTCGCCTCAGCACGCACACTCAGTCTGTTGATCGTCTCTTAGAGAACCGCTTGCAATTGAATTATCTCATTCTTTCGTTCGTTCTTCTTTTTTCTTTTCTTTCTTTCATTCTTTAATTTTGTATCTCTCTCCCCTCTCTCTGTCATTCGTCTTTATTTTTGTCTTGCCTTGGTTTATTTTTGTAAATTTTTTTCAGTTTTTCTTGTTTTACGATTGCTTTCATTCTTTCTGTCTTTCTTTCTTTCTATTTTCTGCTTTTTTAATTGTTTCTTTTCCTATATTAGTATTTCTTTGTTTCAAAGAACCTTCATTTATTTTCATTCATTCATTCATTCGTTTATTCATCCATTTATAATTTTTCTTTATTTCTTCTTTTGATGCAGCTTCTCTCTCTTTCTCACCCTCACTCTTGTCTCTATATATTCTTGCTTACTGCTTTTCATTCATTTCTTCTTCGTTTTTCCTTGTCTGTGTTTTTCTTTCTTCCCTTCCTTCTTTCTTTTCCCTTTCTTCCCTTTTTTCTTTCTTTCATCTTCCCGTCATCAACATTTGTCCTCATTTTTGTGTTTCCTTCATTTTGCTTTTAATTTCCCTTTTTGTGTTTTTTCTCTTTATAGATTGCTATTTCTTAGGGCGACGTATTGGCAGAACACTTAGCAACATTACGTCTGTCGTTACTTTCTGAGTTCAAATACCACCGAGGTCGACTTTATCCTTTCAGGGTCGATAAAATAAGTACCAATCGAGTAATGGTGATCGATTTGATCGATTTATCCCTTCTCCAAATTTGCTCTCCTTCAACCGAAATTTGAAACCAATATTACTATTCTTTTTTTTTCCTTCTCAAAATTTTTCATTCATTCGCTCATTCTTTCATTTCTTTCTTTCTTTCTTCTTTTGGTGTTCTCTTTAGCTCTTGCTATCTCTACCTATTTTTTACATTCCCATTTTCACTCTTCCTTTGTATTTTTTCCTAACCCCCTCCTCTCTTTTCCTTCCCTTTTTTCTTTTCCCTAAGTTCGGTTTTCTTCTGTCCTTTCACCTTTACGTCGTTATCAGTTGTTCACCTTTTTTCTCTCTTTCTTTCGTTCTTTCTTTCTTTCTTTCCTTCTTTCATTCATTCATTCATTCTTTCTTTCTTTCTTTCGTTTTTGTTTCTTTGTTTTTGTTTGCTTGTTTATTTCTTTGTTTTTGTTCCTTTG
>NC_142929.1:79946110-79956110 GCF_046866305.1 Octopus bimaculoides
TGTATGTATGTATGTATGTGTGAGTGGATACATACCTACATACATATAATATATTTATATATATATATATATTTATTCATGCGCACACGTATGCATGTACATATGTGACATATATAAGTGCACATATACACTTAAGTGCAGATATGGCTAGTATTGCATATGTGGATATTGCATGCTAAACTTTATGAATGTTTTTCATATTTTGACAGTGTTCTTTCTTGTTTGTGAATCCCAACTTCTCAAGATTGGTATTGAGGCTGTTAGTCATATAATCAAGTTCTCCAAAGCTTTTGGCAGAAATTTAGAATTTTAGTCCTGATGGAGATTTCTTATCAGTTCGGCATAGATATTTTCTTTTTCACTAACCTTTAACCTTATGTTGACGTCAGCTGAGCAACTGATTTCGGGTACCGTGTATAGTTTCTTTTCCATGTCGCAAATCATTATATCTAGTAAGTTATGTCTGAACTCTTCAAATCCTGCATCAGCTGCCGCATTTAGGTAGCTTATCTGCATCCCTATGCCTTTTGTGTATCAGTTATTTTGTGGTTACTTTCTGCTCCTGTATTATAAAAGCATATCCTTCAAAGTGAGAGCTTATATCCTGGTTGTATGATCAGGAAAGACTACACTTTTAGTCAGCGTTGCCGTCACTTTGAAGTCTCCCAGGAATATAGCCATGCATGACCTTTTCCTGGTACCTCTTGTCTGATGACCTATTGCAGCAGTTGTGCAACTTATCTAGGGGTATATCCTTAGTCATCAACTAGGGAATACTTTCTGAGAAGCTCCTTTCTAACTCTCATGATATGGGTTTCACATGTGCAGACTTGATCCGCGGTAGAACTTCGATGTTTCGTGGTTAGTAGATGTTGTCAAAGAGATTTGATGTGGTATTTATTAAACGCTGTTTGTATCGATGTTAAATATCTACCGTGGAGGCGCAATGGCCCAGTGGTTAGGGCAGCGGACTCGCGGTCGTAGGATCGCGGTTTCGATTGCCAGACCGGGCGTTGTGAGTGTTTATTGAGCGAAAACACCTAGAGCGCTACAACGCTCCAGCAAGGGATGGTGGCGAACCCTGCTGTACTCTTTCATCACAACTTTCTCTCCCTCTTTCTTCTTGTTTCTGTTGTACCTGTATTTCAAAGGGCCAACCTTGTCACACTCTGTGCCACGCTGAATCTCCATGAGAACTACGTTAAGAATACACGTGTCTGTGGCGTGCTCAGCCACTTGCACATTAATTTCACGAGTAAGCTGTTCCGTTGATTGGATCAACTGGAACCCTCGACGTCGTAACCGACGGAGTGCCAACCACTACCAAATCTCTACCACCTTTGTTTCATGTTTTGAGTAAGGTGGTCAATATAATAACTATATGTTCCTTTCGCACCATGTAAGAAAAGGAACACATGTATATTATGTACAACATATCAGTTACATTTTCTGTGTTCCTTTCCCCCATGAATCCGGAAAAGAAGCATACGCTATGAAGTAGAGCAGTCTATATTTATTACTGGTGAATGTCGGTACAGCCGGAAGCCGATTACAGCCGGCTTCTGACTGTACCGGCCTTCACCAGAAATATATATATATATTAGAATAATTACTATGAAACATTGTGTAGAATATATTGTACAAAAGATCGGGGGTAATGCCAAAACAATGCGAAGTAAATGCAACGTAAATCACAAGAAATCAAATATGTGAATTACACGCACGTCGGCAACATTCGTCAATTTCTTGAAAATGGGGTCATAACTCCGAAATATTGAATACAAGGTAAGTCTACATTTATTCACACATTTGTTTCCTTGTGATTTACCTTGCATTTACTTCGCATTGTTTTGGCCTTGCCCACGATCTTTTATACAATATATATATATATATATATATATATATATATATATATATATATATATATATATATATATATACATGTATGTATGTATGTATGTATGTATGTATGTCTGTACGTATGTATATATGTAAAACAGAAAAGGGATTTAGAGAGGAGCCCAACACATGTACACTAAAGTGAGGAAAGAGCACTCATAACGTTCTATACACTATATCAGTGGTTAAACAATTCATGAGTCATACTTCTATTACTCAGAGTATCAGATATGAGTACATGTAACAGTGCATAACAAAGCTGCCTTTGATACTGTCATGTCCTCCTCCTCCTCCCCCTCCCCCTCCACCACCACCACCACCATCATCATCATCATCATCCCCAATATTATTATTATTATTATTATTATTATTATTATTATTATCATTATTATTATTATTATTGTTGTTGTTGTTGTTATTGCTTTACACTCAGTGTATACATACTTCACTGCCTCATCATCAGACCTCCGCCCTCCCCCCTCCATATGCCGTCGGGTTTGCACTGCGTAAGTATCTGCGTGCATCAACCTACCGAAACCTGCGAGTACTTTGTTTTTGTTATTGTGTTTGTTCATCATCATCATCATCATCATCATCATCATCATCATCATCATCATCCTTATCATCATTACCTTGTTGCTGTTTTTGCTTGGTTTCTTCTATTGTTTCTTTGTGTATTCTTTTTCTTTTATTTCTTCCTCTTCTTCTCCATCATCATCATCATCATCATCATCATCATCATCATCATCATCTTCTTCTTCTTTTTCTTCTTGTTCTTGTTCTTCTTGTTCTTCTTCTTCTTGTTCTTCTTCTTTTTCTTCTTCTTCTTCTTCTTCTTCTTCTTCTTCTTCTTCTTCTTCTTCTTCTTTTTCGTCTTCGTATTCTTCTCAGACGTCGTCGTCATCGTCGTGATCAACATCATCATCCTTACCTCCTCCCTCTTTTCCTCCCTCCTCTCTTCCTCCCCTCCTTCTTCTCCTCTTCCACCTCTTTTTCTTCTACTTCTCGTTTCCTCGCTGTTGTCGTTGTTTTGTTATTGTTATATAATAAACAATCTTCTTCTTCTTCTTCCTCCTCTTCTTCTTCTCCTCCTCCTCCTCCTCCTCCTCCTCCTCCTCCTCTTCCTTCTTCTTCTTCTTCTTCTTCTTCTTCATTTTACTATCGTTGTTGTTGTCATTGGTTCCCTCGTCGTCGTCACCATGGTCCTTGTTGTTGTTGTTATTCAAATTCCTTTGTAACTTTATCGAACATTCTGCGGAAACCGTGCTGTTCTTAATATATTCACCCTCAAGCTGTCATGTCTACGATACGTACATCACTCTCGCCCTGTTTTTCTTCTTAAGTCTATATACATACGCAGCATCCTCCAAACAAACACATATCCGCCAACCCACATACACACACTCGCATACACATCCACATATGCATAAGTACTTGTGCATGTATGTGTGCATATATATATGCGTTTATGTATGTATCTATACACACACGCGCACACACATGCCTGTGTATACGTGTGTGTGTATATGTTGGTCGTGTATACACACACACACACACACACCCACACACACATATATATATAAACACGAATACACATGCACGCATAAACGTGCATACGTGTGTATTTGTGTGTGTCTGTGCGCACGCAACCGATTATTTTTCATGTAAGGCGACAGAATCATCCGTTTTAATCCAAAGAGAACTTCCCCTCTTTTTCGTTACTACTACTACTACTACTACTACTACTACTACTACTACTACTATCAGTCTAGCTGTTGTTCTCCTTCCACTTCCTTTCCCCAGGCTGGTTTCACTTGTGTGCACGGAGACTAAATTGTTCTTGTTTCTTTTTGATATTGCATTTAGTTAGAACACATACACTTGTACCTTGTAAAGAAATAGCAAACACTTACTCACGGAAGTAAACACATGTACACGCATATACACATACCCACATACACATATATACGCTCACATATCGAAGCTTGTATAATGATAACATGTTCATGTACATTAGGCCGTGGGAAGACCTTTCGCTGCGGTAATAGTCACGAGAGAAAATACTCCTCGTAGACAATATGTATGAAAGTGCATCACACACACACACACACACACACACACACACACACACACACACACACACACACACACACACACACACACACACACACACACACATTTGGTAAATGAAACAAACTAAATCAGAGTGAAAAATGACAATACAGGAGGGGCAAATTTTGTCTGATATTGAATCAGTTTCACATGTGGAAGTAGTAAGAGATAGAATCCTAAGGTTTTGGACGTCAGAAAAGGCATGAAGGGGTGGTGTAGTAAGTAGAATAGTGGCTGAAAAAGAAAGGAGAGAAAAACAGGCGTGGGGTTAGAAGCCAGGTGGGAATGCAGTTCTGTGGGATGGGAGAAGTTCAGAAATGAGGAAGCAAGAGAGTACAAGCACGCAAGTGCGACAGTCTTCTGAGATGTGCACAAAGGGGGAGTGGTGTGTGGACTTTTGGGCTGTTTCTATGTGTGTAGAGGTGTGCAAATGCGTAAGTATAGTGGCGTGGGTTAGTCAGATTACGTGCGTATCTAATCGTATAGTGCGTGTGTGTATATAATCGCATTGTGCCTGAAAGTAAAGTGTGGATGCGAGAAGGTGGGAGCGGGTGAAAGTGTGAGGTAAAAAGGAAAGCGAGAAGAATGTGGAAGTTGTGAAAGAAAAGTGTGCAAAAGTGTTGGTGTGAGACAGTGTCGCATGGAAGGAAAGCATGAAGAAAGAACGAGAAAGGATAAAAAGGTGAGAGATGAGAAGTGAGAAAAGAATAAGAGAAAATTGGAGAAAGAATAATTACAATACAACACTGGTTCAAGTATATATATATATATATTTATCTGAGAGTGAAGAAAATTAGTGAAACACGTGAAGAAATGAAAAGAGTGAGATAAAGGCGGGTGCAATGACGGAGTGTAAAGCGGAAGTGTAAAGAGGAGTGTAAAGCAGAAGGAAGAAAAATGAGAAGAAATGAATAAATGAACAAAAGAACAAGAGAAGCGAAAAAGTGCGAATTCGTGAAGAAAAGATAAGTGAGAGAAAAACTGTAGGAAAATTGTAGAAAAATGAATTACAATACAGGATTCAGAAAAAAAAAAATTTAGAAATTCTGTGAGAGAAAAAAATTTTAAATAACACAACACTGATGCAAAGTCCATAATATGGTGAAGAACTGATAACGGTAGATATGTGAGCACGTGTAGAGGTGTTTGTCACAGACGAGAGAATAAATGACGCAGATGGTATGAGTTCCAGCGCATACGGATACAAAGCTTTGTTCTTGTTAACACATACGCACTCACCCACATGCTCGCGCGCTGAGGAAGATACAAAAGCAACATATTACACACTCATGGGTGCTTCCATAATCAAAGTGTCTCATAACGGTGGGACACATAACGAGTCTTCAGAATCGTTAGCACGCCAGACAAAATGATTAGCGGTATTTTATCCGTCTTTCATGTTCTAAGACCAAATTCCAGCGAAGTCAACTTTATCTTTTATCCTTTCGAGGTCAATGAAATAACTACGAGTTGAGCAATGGGGATGTAACCGATTTATCTTGTGCCAACATTTGAAACCAATATTTGTAATATATTTAGTGTTACTTTATGTATACTCGATTCCGCTATATTGTCATATTTTCAGCGTAGACGAAAGACATTTACTGAGTAAAATACTTTATCACACCGTGCTGTGTTCTGTGTGTTTCAGCCATATGTGCTCACGTTTCACTTTGTCGGCGGCAAACTTCGATATTCGTCGTACCAGATCAGGGTTTATTTTCATCCCATATTTGACACCAATCCTAGGTACTCTGAAGTGGGCAATCCTATTGATAACGTGCTGAAATTGTCTCGGCCGTGATGAAAGGGTATGTTTTCTGTTCGTATCTTGTCCTGTGCGTTATATCAGTTGTATAATATATATATATGTATATATATATATATATATATATATATATATATATATATATATATATATATATATATATATATATATATATATATATATATGAAGAGAGAGAGAGAGAGAGAGAGAGAGAGAGAGAGAGAGAGAGAGAGAGAGAAAGAAAGGGGAGGATACAGACTTGTGGATTTAGCGGTCAATCATGGCGAAAATATATATATGTATATGTATATGTACATTACATGTATACATATTTACTTACATACGTATATGCATGCATACACGCACACGCACACACACACACACACACACACACACACACACACACACACACACACACACACACACACACACACACACACACACACACATAAACGCAACTATGTTGAGACATAGAGGTTGCGGAAAGTTAGGATGTGTGATTGTAGTCTGAATAGAACCAGTAACTAGATATATAAACGTACTAAATACATAAATGTCTGACCCGATACCAATTGTTTGCCTGTTTGTACCTTTATTTATATATTATCTGTTTACATGCAAGTCTGTCACATTGGATGTTGGCGTTTGTTTCCATCTTGGAAAATCTTAAATCTATGTTAATGTCATGTGAAGCCTGTACTGGAAGACTGAAGCATTGTGCACGAAAACATTATTAGAATAGCTAATGAACTTGAACAGAGGCATGAAATAAGAGGTGATACGGCTCTCTTCCGAAGGAGCTTCGGTAAACTCTGTTTATCCAAAGAACAAACCAAAATATGGGCAAGTTCACTGAGAAAATAGTGACGGTGTTTGGCACGAAAGTTGCAAATCATGGAAGAAATCGATCATATCAAAAGCTTGGCATCGTGTATCGACAAATTTCTGACATTCCACTTTCGAGGCTTTCTCCAAGCAATCCAAGAACAACATATCCCGAGCCAATACCTGCTGCACGAAGGGCAGAAAACATTGATAGACATCAGGTGTAGGCTCTGCAAGACCAACACTGAAAACAGCAATCATATTATTGCCAATTGCAAAAGACTGTCTTTCGCATATTATCTTCCCATGAGGCATGATGCGATGGTTAGAGCGGTCTGGAATAGGATAACAAAAAAGAAAGTACCGAGAGAAAAAATTGACCAAATTGAGATAGACGGGTCAAAAGAATATTGGTGAGACTTAAAAATTTAATCAGCCACCAAGTTAAAACACTACTTGCCAGATATATCTGTTTTATACATGTTATTATTACTGGAGCAACAGGCACACCGATCCAGCTGGAGCAAAAAGTGGGGGTTTGGGGAAGAGAACGCAACTCATTATTTATACAATAGAAAATGATCACGATATTTGGGAAAATAAAGTGTGTATGGATTCATCGATCTCTCTATATATGTATATATAAGTATGTATCTTTCTGTCTCACACACTCTCTCTTTCTTTCCTTTTCTCTCTCTTCTCTTCTCTGTTTGTATATATATATGTATGTATGTATGTATGTATATATATATATATATATATATATATATATATATATATATATATATGTGTGTGTGTGTGTGTGTGTGTGTGTGTGTGTAGGAAATTATTTTATTCTACGCGGGCGGAGACAGAGGAAAAAGAAGCTGAAAATGCTCTGAGAGTCTTTTAGATGATTTATTTTTAAAGATTAACCGGTTTCACAGATTTTTCTGGTTTTCAAAATTGAAATGAGATCCAAAGACTTGGGGCTATGCTGCAACTGATTAGCTTAGATATTTTGCAAGTTCCCCGCTACACCCATGTCCACTCTATATACCTGACAGATAAAACGTTGAGAGCCTTGATTGTTTGTGACTGTCACTTGACACGTTCACTCAATCATGGCTACCTGAACTTTCGGCATCAAAATTTTGTTATATGCCACAAACGCACAAACATAGCGGAGAACATACAAAGATTTTAAAGTCTAATCACGTGATATACCTCTGCCAATCAAATTGTATTCTAAATAGATACTAATTTGAACTATGTTCTCTCCATAAAAGCTAAAGAATTTTCTAACTCCAATCAGAAAAATCTGTGAAATTGTGCTTTAAAAATAAATCATCTAAGGCATACTCAGTACATTTTTACTTTCTTTCTCTTTCTCGGTCACTCTTTCTATATATATATATATATATATATATATATATATATATATATATATATATATATATATATGTATGTATATATATATATATATATGTATGTATATATATATATATATATATATATATATATATATATATATATATATATATATATATATATATATATAGGATATATTTATATTTATATAAGGGCATTACTATACAATAACGCCTCACGCCATGAGGGACTCTAAGGTCAGACTACTATAAAAAAAGCACATTTTTACCGAATGCGAGGAAATGCAACTCTCAAAGCCAACCCCTTAAAAACGAACTAAATTATAGATCATGATTTCGTAGTTATTGTAGTATTATACAATTTCTACTCGTCAGTATAATATGGTCAAGAAAAATAGAAATAAACAGTGAATCAACATACCAAACGAACATCATGTATCCAGCATAGCATATAGACGACTGTTCATCACTATTTCCCTATGTAAGTGGCGGGAATTTCGAATTGCATCTCGGTAAATATGCCTCTTACTCAGAATAAATTCAGCACTGAATATATTCTGGTAATATATTTAAATTTCAATAATAGGACGAATTCTTTTACAAGAATTTATCAAGTAGCTAGCGTGAAAAAAATCTCATAAGGGAAAAAAATCCATCATTTATTCCCGAAATATATATTTATATTTATATAAGGGCATTACTATACAATAACGCCTCACGCCATGAGGGACTCTAAGGTCAGACTACTATTAAAAAACACATTTTTACCGAATGCGAGGAAATGCAACTCTCAAAGCGAACTCCTTAAAAACGAACTAAATAGTAGTCTGACCTTAGAGTCCCTCATGGCGTGAGGCGTTATTGTATAGTAATGCCCTTATATAAATATAAATATATATTTCGGGAATAAATGATGGATTTTTTCCCTTATGAGGTTTTTTTCACGCTAGCTATTTGATAAATTCTTGTAAAAGAATTCGTCCTATTTATATAGGATATAGATAGATAGATAAACTTATCTGGAAATGGATGCGTGGCGTTCAATTATATTACTCTCTTTTACTCATTTACTTGTTTCAGTCGTTTGACTGTGGCCATGCTGGAGCACCGCAAATCGATCGCAGGACTTATTCTTTTGCCGAACCGCTATGTTACGGGGACATAAACACACCAGCATCGGTTGTCAAGCGATGTTGGGGGGGACAAACACAGACACACAAACATATACACACACACACACACACACACACACACACACACACACACACGACACACACACACACACACGACACACACACAGACACACACACACACACACACACACACACACACACACACACACACACATATATATATATATATATATACGACGGGCTTCTTTCAGTTTCTGTCTACCAAATTCACTCACAAGGCTTTGGTCGGCCCGAGGCTATGTAGAAGACACTGTCCCAAGGTGCCGCGCAGTGGGACTGAACCCGGAACCATGTGGTTTGTAAGCAAGCTACTTACCAGCTGTCCATCTACTCCTCATTTCGTGTATTTAACCTCAATATGTGGCTTCGAAAGGCAGTTGTTCCCGAGAACCAAAATAAAATATGGGATTTGCGGAGGGTCAAATTTGGTAACAAAAAACAGGACAGTGTAGGCATACAACAAATCAAACGAAAACAAACATAGAGGGCTTTTAGGCCAGACAAGGTAAGGTAGCGAACGCTGGAGGAATATTGTCTTTCACAAGAGAAAAGATAGAAGAGAAAATAGACAAGAATACGTCTGGTCTGTGCGACAGACTGAAGGAAAAGAAAGATGATCACGTGCGGAAAAGAAAGATGGATGATGGTCGCGTGTGAGCAACGCGAGAGTAAAGGAGAAATACGGAGAGAGAGAGAGAGAGAGAGAGAGAGAGAGAGAGAGATAGAGAGAGAGAGAGACAGAGAGAGAAAGAGTGAGAGAAAAAGAAAACGGCGAAGGGAGAAAAAAGAATTAGATAAAGGATGAGAGAGAAAAAACGAAAGGGGTAGAGAGA
>NC_142929.1:79966110-79988610 GCF_046866305.1 Octopus bimaculoides
AATCATCGGAAGAATGGTAAAGATGTAGAATATTTCCTTAACTCTACAGCCACCCTTAAATACAGTTCCAAGTAAAAGAAAATCTGTTGTAGTGTAAAACTACCAATTACTGAACAAGTCTTATGAAACATTATAGATCGGCGATTATCATAAAAGGTAGGAGACAGATTACCCTTGGTATGGGGATTGAAAGATTGAACAAGGGTGGACAAACTGCAACGTTTAATAAATTTAAGACCGTTTAATTTTTTAAAATTTGTCATGGCCAAACATCATGGTAGAGAAAGAATTTTATAGAGATCAATTCTATTTAATATAAGAGATGGAGTAACAAAACTTCCAATAATTGTTGTGAGTGGGGGTTATATACGTCAGTCTGAGAACAGCTGCCTAACATCGTGTTAATGACTTTATTCAATACACAAATTATCTATTCTATCATCGTCTGTCGTTTGTTATAACCAATTATGTCCTTATACACAGACACCAAGATTATATTTGTACATGCATACACACACTCACACGCACACAACACGTACATACGCACACATATACATTCATATATATATATATATATATATATATATATATATATATATATATATATATATATATATACATACATATACGTACACAAAAACATACACATACATACAAAACATACATACATAATACATACATACATACATATATGTAACACAATGCTTAAATACCAATCTTGAAAAATTAGGCTTCTCAAAACCAAAAAGGAGAAAGCTGATTCGAAGACTATAGATCCAATCCATCACTGGAACTAAGAATCTGTAAAACTTTCCAGTAGTTTATCATCTAAATATATGCGAGCATGTCTAGATAATATGTACGAGAAGACATACATAAAACAATATACATACATACATACATACATACATACATACATACATACATACAAACAAACAAAAATACCCTGTTGATGTTGAAATTCCAATGAAGGTGCCTTTGATCTAGGTCAGAAACTAGCACTTTCTCTATTAGCAAGAAATCTTGAAAGAAAACTGAATAATGACATCCGTACATTCTCCCTGTAGGGACCATCACCATAAATCAAGACTGACTTTCAAGCGTACATGATGAGCTCGATGATGTTGCTGAATTGCTCGCCAAAACCTAAAGTCTTGAAGAGGAGAGATTTCGATATTGAAGGATAGAAATCTACAATGTCGAACAGGGTGAACCTGCAGTCTATTTCATTCTCAATGCTGCGGAACCAGTCGACTTTTGTGGTGCATTCCTGTAGTTCTTCCAATGTTGGAGTTGATATTATTAAGAATACGCTTGCTAGCAATGCCTATCGCGCCTTTAGAGAGTTCTCATCAAACTCCATTCAAGATTAGAAAGAAAGTTGGGCTTATGATTCTTATGCGTAATATAGCAGTGGGCTTGTCCGGGTGGACCACGTGATCCTCCATCTTTAGGAGGATGGCGAGCTCTTTCGCATCTATATATGTCATTATATGTAGAGATGTTGGTTTGCTTATATATTTTAGTGACTAAGTTTGTAAGAAGTCTTGCGTACGTGGAAGTATTATTTCCTATATGTTCTTTGTTTTATCTGCAAGGATGTGTACATTAGATGATTGCTTCATGCAATGTAGTTGCTTAAAGAATTAGAACGATGCTGAAACCTTACTCTCATTATTGTATTCATTAAGTCAGCTTCTAAGCTCTCGAGGTATTTTATCTGTGGCAGGAACGTTCGGGATTTAAAGCCGAACCTAGCTGTGTGTATGGTCGTGGATGGGTTCACGAACAAAATAAGGCGTCCAGTGCAAACGTTTGATGATTTTTCCTGTTTTCCCGGTGAGGAACGTTAAATAAAATTTTCTTGGTGGTATTTGGATATTTCTTAAAGTGTACGACAGTGGTTGTTTCTCCGTTGTAAACTGTTTATTCGATGTTTGTGGATGGAGTTCAGCTGAATTTGAGGCACTTGTACTCTGAATGGACAGGTGTGACACTCTGTACTTTTGGTAGGATTTATGTACATTATTTTGTTACAGTTTAAAATTTTGTACTCACATCAAATGAACCTATCTCGTCAGCGACATTTATTCCAGTCTTTATTTCTGTCTGTATTCCTATGACCATCTGTTAGGATAGGATGTTGGTGGTTATTCTCTGTCTAGGAATAGGGTGTGATTTCTTAGCGACATCAGTTCGTTGGTGTGCATTAACACGAAGTTTAATCAGACTGTTATATATATATATATATATATATATATATATATATATATATATATATATATATATATATATATATATATGTGTGTGTGTGTGTGTGTGTGTGTGTGTGTGTGCATATTATGTGTGTGTGTGATGTACAAATTATAGACGCCTTCTTGATGCAGTCTCAATTAAAGATGGGATGACTATGTTGCAAGGATGAAAGATGAAAACCCACCGAAAATTCTCATTTATGGTCAACTTCAGGTGGGTGTACGAATTGTAGGAAGATCTCTTGTCAGGTTCAAGGATGAGCTGATCAAGCATATTGGGATAAAAACCTCAGAATGTGAGGAATGTGCTGCTGACAGTTCAAGGTGGAAGAAAATCTGTGAAAATGTAATATGGAAACATATCAATGCAAGGTCTAAACATCTAAGTGATTTAAGGCAAGCTCAAATGAATGCAGTCTCCTTCCAACGTTTGTGTGTGAAGGATGCGCTCTGGTTTGCAAAAAGCAAAGCAAGTCTAGTGTACCGCAGTAGATACAAACGCTAAAATATGGAGTAAAGAAACAAAGTAAAATTCTTTGAACTCATGTATCTCATATGACGAGAGAGTCTATCTATCTATCTATCTATCTATCTATCTATCTATCTATCTATCTATCTATCTATCTATCTATCTATCTACATTCATACATACGCACACACATTTACATACACAAACATATGCACACACACGTACATGCATTCATATCTGTAATCACCAGAAGTTACAAAGTGACTTAAAAGGCTAAGACTTCAATGTTTCTTCTTTTGAATCAGAATTGCTTACGCAATGTTTCACCAGTGCCGGCTATAAATTTATGGACATTTAAAATTGTTGTTGATTATCCCTCAGATGAGGACTGAGCACCTATGCACAACAAAACACCTATGCACAAAGATTTTCCAGATATAGCAGATCCCTCTTTTATTCAGGCATACGCCATGTCTTCCCATTGCTTTTAAATCGAATGTGGTTGCTATTTCTAGCAGGTCACTGACTCCTCCAAGATATTAGTGTTGGACTGTTTGTATTTTTGATAGAACTGGCTCCCATGTATACAAAAATCGTTCATGTGTACCAACACACATGTGGATATATTTATGCACATGTGTGTTTTGTGCTGCATGTGTGAGCAAACAGAAACTAAAGATGAAATACGACGATACATGAAGTTCGTACTCTAGCATGGTACAATTTCAGCAACTCCTCTCACATCTACTCATGCTAGTCCCTTTGCTCTGGCTTGTCTTTTTCATCTCCTTCTGATATTTTCATGTTACTGCAACTTTAAACTCATCTTTCTCTTTCTCCTCCTCTCTACACCCGCTAAAATCCAATCATTTTGACAGAAAAACCATTCTTCAAATCTTACTCCTACACAGAATACACACATTCACACTCTCACACACACAAACACGCACACACACGCATACACACGCACACATATATATTTACGCGTCGTGTATGTATTCATACATATATATATATATATATATATATATATATATATATATGTATATATATATATATATATATATATATATATATATATATATATATATATATATATATATATATATATGTATATATATATATATATATATATATATATATATATATATATATATATATATATATATATATATATATATATATATATATATACATATGCATACATACATACATAATACATATATATATATATATATATATATATATATATATATATATATATATATATATATATATACATGCATATACATAGACATATGCATATATACATGCATATATATAAACGCAGACACACACACTCACGTACACATATATATATATAAGCAGAGAGAGAGAAGAGACAGAGGGAGAGAGACGCATACATTCCTCTCTCCTCTATCTTTCAATCTGTCTGTTTGGCTATCTCTGATGTGTCTTTTTCAACCCCCTCTCTCTCTCCCTCTCTCCCTCTCTCTAGATATTTACATGCACACAGTACGCGTGTGCGCGTCTAGGTATGTGTGGGCATGTGTGTGTCTATGAGTATGTATTTTATCATGCCGACCTGGTAATATTTATCAAGCTCTTCGCCGCCATTGCATTGATGTCGACGTTGAGTAGTGGAATGGCAAAACCAGCTGGCAGCCCACTCAGCCGTGACTTCTTCACTGAATCGATATTCATCAACCGTTTATACACAACATCACATACAGTCAATAGTAAAATCATAGCTATACAGAAACACACACACACACACACATACACACACACAGGGATATATATATTCATACAGATATGTATGTATATGCTGACATACAGCCTACTTCTGTGTAAAGTGTCTTGTTTTTCATATATGCATGCATGTGTGCCGGCATGTATATGTGTGTGTATGCACAGGTACATATATGTGGATGTATGTGTGTGTATGTTTATCCATAGATAGTGAAGGGGAGGGGGTTGAGAGAGGAATAGATATGAAAACATGCTGAGTGTTAAATAGATAGACACAGACACACATAGATAGACATATACATATTTATGCGTAGTTAAATTCATACACGCATACACAAACACGTACACACTCACCACCACCACCACCATTTATATATATATATATGTGTATGTGTGTGTGTCTTTATGCGTCCATACACACACACACACACATATATGTATAAACTTACGCACATGTATATATATATATATGTGTATCTGTGTGTGCGTGTATATATATTAATAACTTCTCAGCATCCTGTTAACCGGAAGCAAGCATGTCCTGCTGACGTGAAGAGCTGAATTGCCATGGCAATGCATGGGATTTAGAAATATGGACATCCCCAAGCTATTCGCTTCTCCATTCGTCCGTTTGACCATTAGTTCGTGAGTTTGACCCTAAGAGCGTACCATTAGACAAGAGGAAATGTCTGCCGAAAGAGAAATGATTCGACCCTTTCATTATCAAAAAGGACATAAATAGAAAGGAAGTGTTGCTGTTGATGATGATGGTGATGATGATGATGATGATGATGATGATGATGACGACGACGACGACGACAACGACGACGACGACGACGACGACGATGATGACGATGTTGATGACGATGTTGAAGATGATGACAATGACTATGTATTATTATTATTATTATTATTATTATTATTATCAGTAGTAGTAGTAGTAGTAGTAGTAGTACTAGGTGGTGGTGGTGGTGGTTTTTGTTCTTGAGAGGTGGTGGAGTCAGATGTAGTAGTTTTCACGGTTACAATAACGACACTAGATATAGCCGTTGTTTTGGATGATGGTGCTGTTAACGTTGGTTATATTAATTATTATTGTAGTTAGAAATAAGGCAACATGTTATGTTGGTGTTAGTTGTAGTGGTGATGGTGGTTATGATGGTGGTGTTACTATTAATTATGGTAGTGAGTGCGACAGGAAGTCAGAATAACGGTGGTAGCTATAGTGGAGATAATGGTAGATACGGTGGTTCTAGTAGTTGATGTACATAGTGATGGTGGTAGTCACATTGTTACTGTTTCTGGTATTGGTGATTGTTTTATGGTTATGGTTATGGTGATGACAATAATGCAGTATAACCGCACTGTTAAGCATTTCACATCGCATGTACGAAGTTTCGGATTCGATTCCGATGCGTGTCACCATGGGTAAATATAATTTTCGAGAGTCTCGATTCAAATCATACCTTGAGAGAAAAATTATGTAGAAGGAAACTGTGCAATAGCTTACGGGATGGATTGTATCTGTAATGGAAAGGTCATACGCTGTGTCACACTGATTGTGCCTGGAGATTAGGTTAAGAGTACATGCGCCAGTGGAATACTCAGACACTTACAAATTAATTCAAGAGCAAATAATTGATCGAACAATGAAACATTCCTGATCGGAAATTCTGACGAGATCAATTTATTACAACTGTATTTAAATTGAACACGTGGTTTGCTTCCGATAACATACCTTAAAAAGCTAAATAAAGTTGATAAACAAGCATATTTAATTTTGAATTATTTTTTCTCTTAGTAAATACGTTGTTGTTTAATGATCAAAGACATTCCATCCTTGAACAACACATCGGTTTTTACAAGTACAGAGTAACCATGTCCAGAATATCAAATGTGAGTACGGCATCTTGAGGGATATTTGGTCGTTGCATCTAGCAGGTCAAAAATCTATGTAAAAATCTCTACATGATCTTAATATTCTTGGCGGTGTTAGGGGTATACTTTAAGTATGCGCTACTTTTCTTTAATAGAGCAGAACAAGCAGTTTTCCTCTGTCTGGTGTTCAGGGAAAAAAGTTGTTTTGTTGTGGGAAAAGAGGTTTTTAGTGGAAGACTGACGCTATATGCTCAAGCCCTCATACACTTTTTGAAGTTCCACTTGGAAAATATGGTGAAGTGGGATAGAGAAATGTTTTCTTCAACTGAATTTCTCAAAAGATAACAAAAGTGGTTTGAATGGATGAATAGATCAGACAATAACAATTGGAAAGAGGGCATGTCCTTTGATCTTCGATCTGTGGTGTTCCTTCATTGTCCCTAATAAGAGGTCATCCTGTCTCTTGTATCAGGATAATTGTATCATCCATGCAAACATGTATCTGTAAATTTTGATAACTTATATTTTATCCCTTCCTCCTTCTCACCTGATTTGGTTAAACCCCAAAACTACATTTAACCTGTTTTTTTAATGTCTACTTCATGCAACGACACTGGCAAACTTAATCATGATCTTCGTCCTCTTCATCTCATCCTCATCCGCATCATTATTATTATTATTATTATTATTATTATTATTATTATTATTATTATTATTATTATTATTATTATTTCGTAACACAGTTTAGGTAAAAACGAGTCTTTAGTCATCTGTCAAGTTACAACAAGTACACCATACATAATACTTTCGTTAAGATGTGCGCTGTGTAAGGCTGCTCTTTTTGCAAGATATCAATAATCTCGTATGAGATTTCCAGTTGCCTTAAGAAGTCTTGGTGTTCCAATGGGATTGAGCCCATCGCTCCGAGCACCACTGGTATCACTTTTACATTACCCTCTCGCATTCCATACAGTCTTGCCATTTCCACTACTACTACTACTACTACTACTACTACTACTACTACTACTACTACTACTACTACTACTACTACTACTGTTCATCTCATCCTCATCCGCATCATCATCATTATTATTATTATTATTATTATTATTATTATTATTATTATTATTATTATTATTATTATTATTATTATTATTATTATTATTTATAGAAATGAGGTTACTCCACCAGAAAGTGAAGAAGCAAATAAAGAAGAGTGCCATTGTTATCAAATGAACAATATTTCGACATGAAATATTTTTCATTTGATAACAATGGCACTCTTCTTTATTTGCTTCTATTATTATTATTATTATTGCTTCTATTATTATTATTATTATTATTATTATTATTATTATTATTATTATTATTATTATTATTATTATTATTATTATTATTATTATTATCATTATTATTATTATTGTTCAGTAGTTTTATTTTTATAACGTGCTTTCACTTCACTACCGAGCGCAGCTCTGTGCGCCTTGGGTATGTGCTGTGGTTTGCTGTGATGCTCTTATGGTTACTGTATTGAAAGTGTTTTGCGCAGGATGTGTGCAGTGCCCAGTAGTGCAATTTTCTGTATGTTATATATATTTGTAAGTCCTGGTGTTTTTGTTATGTATTTGTCTGAATATTTTTTTATTATACCTAGGGCACCTACTATCATTATTATTATTATTATTATTATTATTATTATTATTATTATTATTATTATTATTATTATTATTATTATTATTACAAATAAGGTGCGTTGGACAATATGCCTTGCAAAATGTGATACAATTACGTTCCGAATTCAAATTTTGTAGAGATCAACTTTGAATTAACCCGTCACCCGCTCTCAACTCATCACCTGACAATGTTAGTACCTTTAGCGTCACCCACTCCGCATCAAGCTTTTTAGACAGGTTTTCGGCTTGATGATATACTATTCACTCCGTCAGAACCTCTTGCCATTGTCGGAGATCCCGTAAAAGTTCATGGACACTGATTTCTCACATAACAAAAGGATAAAAACACGCAGAGTCTATTTTCGCAGTGAGGCAAAAATGTGATTATTAGATATATGATTATAACTTTTCGTAATTAGTATATACGCTGTGGAAATGACCCACTTAACACGCACGACCATATTGGTTGGCTATATAAATAAAGGTGATCTAACCTGACGATATCTGAATGTTTCATTAAGTAGGTTGTAACGTAGTCTATCAGCAATGATAATAAAATAATCGAATCCTGAAGATAGTTTTAACGATCATTTGTCTATGCTACAAATGTAAATTATGATTTTATAAGAACCCAATTTTTGAAACGAGGCTAAAATAAGCTTTGAAAAATAGTTAGAACACTATTTCCACTTTTAATCCCTTACAAGTTTTGCCAGTGCAACAGATTAATATATATATGTGTGTGTGTATATATATATATATATATATATATATATATATATATATATATCTGAAAAAAGAATTTCTAACTTCCGGTCAGCCATTGTTATGATCAGCCATTATTATGATTGACCGTTGACTGGACACTATTCAATTTTTTTTCTCCGTGTTTTTCTCCTTGTCTCCGTATTCTTTCTGTTGAAGAGCGTAGCTCGAAACGTCAAAGACTTTCTGTATTTCCGAGCGTCATACTAATACATCCTTTTGTTATTTACACCACCTGTCCTCGTCTGTTGTTGTTTTTTCGTACATTCTCCCATATATATATATATATATATATATATATATATATATATATATATATATATATATATATATATATATATATATATATATATTTATATATATATAGTCAAGCTATGAAAGTCCACAACATCAATACGTCCTTTGTTTCTTCTGTGTCATACTTCTTGTGAACCCTACACAGTTTATGGTTGATTACAACTATATGGAAGTGTAACTGTCTGTGTGTGTGTCTGCGCGCGCGCGCGCGAGAAAGTGGGCGTGTGTATGCATGTGTGTTATTTAAAAAATATATATCTATACTTGTATATTCGTATGTATGCATGTGTTTATTCATATTTATACACTTATGCAAATTCACCCACACTCAAATGTCTCTATATAGGGAAACATCATGGATATATGTGTGTGTGTCTCTCTCTCTATATATATATACATAACTACACACATATATACACACACGTTTGTATATATACATACACACACACTCATGCACACACGCATCTATCTATATATGTGCGTGTGTGTATATATATATATATATATATATATATATATATATATATATATATATATACACTTTAGAAATGTCTTACAAAATTGCATATATATATATATATATACACATAGACAAGCATATATGTATGTATGTAAGTAAATATGCATGCATATATATATGTATATATATGCATATATATATATATATATATATATATATATATATATATATATATATATATATATACACTTTAGAAATGTCTTACAAAATTGCATATATATATATATATACACATAGACAAGCATATATGTATGTATGTAAGTAAATATGTATGCATATATATATGTATATATATGCATATATATATATATATATATATATATATATATATATATATATATATATATATATATATATATATATATATATATATATATATACACATACATATATATATATATATATTTATATATATATATATATATATATATATATACACTTTAGAAATGTCTTACAAAATTGCATATATATATATGCATATGAATATGTATATAATTTTTATTTATGCATGTTTATATGTATGTGCGTATTAGTGTAAATGTCGCTATGTATTTAAATACGAGAGTGGATTAGACGGAAAGAAAATATAAAGAATAAAAAAATAAAAAGCATTCGTCGGTCGACAAATGGAGACATTTCAGCTTGATAATAGGATTATATATGTAGCTGTTGTGTGTGTGTGTGTGTGTGTGTGTGTGTGTGTGTGCGTGTGTGTATGTGTGTGTATGTGTATATATGTGTGAGTGTGTGAGTGTGTGTGAGTGTGTGTAAGTGTGTGTGTAAGTGTGTGTAGTTCTTTTATACATTATGGATATATGTATGTATATATGTGTATATATGTATATGTATATATATATATATATATATATATATATATATATATATATATATATATATATATATGCATATATAGGTATATATACGGGTGTATGCACGCGCGCGCGTGCGTGTGTATGTGTGTGTGTCTGTGCATGTATAATTTTGGTGCGTGGATGGGCATTTGTGCATGAATATGTAAGAAAGCATAATTATATACATGCATATATATATATTTATATATGTGTATATACATACATACATACATACATATATATATATATATATATATATATATATATATATATATATATATATATATATAGATAGATAGATAGATAGATACAGACATATATGTATGTTATGCACATATGCGCATATAAACGTATATGCATACATATGGTTATGCACACATATACGTATATACTTACATACACATGCACACATATGTGGTACCTTTTGTATATGTACATGTGTGCACACACACACACATGCATGCACACACACACACATGCACACACACACACACACTCACGCACACACATGCATTTATATCTTGCTGTCTGTTTTGATCTTGTGTTTGTATTTATGTATCCATATACTTACGTATGCATATAAATGTATGTGTGAATGTGTGTGAGTGCGCGCGCGTATGTGTATGAGCTTATGTGCGCTCGTGTTTGTACGTGAAAGAGAATAAAGATCGAACGAGAGATTCAGGATTTCCTGACTGGCTGAACGATAGAAAGCGACGTGACTGTGTGTGGGGTGGTGATGGTGGGAAGGGTACGAGGGACCAGGGAATAAGCGAATTCGTCATTCATGCAGCAGCAGCAGCGGCAACAATAGTAGTAGTAATAGTAGTAGATGTAGTAGTAGTAGTAGTAGAATTAGTATTGTATATTGTAGTGATGGTGGTAGTACTAGTGGGGGTGGTTAAGGTGGCGGTGGCAGTGGTGGTAGTTTTTAGTGATAGTAGTAGTATAAGTAGTAGTGGTGGTGGTGGTAGTAGTAGTAGAATTATTATTGTGTATTGTAGTAATGGTGGTTGTACTAGTGGGCGTAGCAGTGTTGGTGGTTGTAGCGTTGGTAGTGATTACGGTGATAGTGGTTGTTGTAGTGGTATTTTTTTAGTGATAGCAGTAGTAGAGGTGATGTCGGTGGTGGTGGTGGTGTTGGTGTTGGTGTTGGTGTTGGTTTTGGTTTTGGTAGTTGGCGTAATTATAGTAGCAGTAATCGCCGCTGATACCTATTGATACCTAGGGTTGTGCGAAGTGTTTGGTATAAGGTTTTCAGGATTGAAATCCTATAATGAAGACACCAAGACACCAGAAGTCGTTGAAGACGATTGTCAGGTTACTTCTCCAGAGAAGAAGGAATAAATGTTGTATGTGAAGAAGAATCAGTGAAAAATTGTCGAGTTATTAGGACTAGAGAGTTCCATGGATTGGTGACTGGATTTTTGCCAGTAAGTTGGATTCCCTTCTTTGGAATACACTGGAAAGCAAGTTGAAATGTATAGATATACAGCATTATCTGCACTCAATCATTTATCTTTTTTTTTTTCGAGTCATTTAGACTTTGGCCATGGTGGAGCACAACATTGAAGAATTTTAGTTGAACGAATCGGTTTTAGGACTTATTTTTAAAGCCTGGCAATTATTCTATCAGTCCTTTTGCCGAACCGCTAAGTTACGAGGACATAAATACACCAACACCGGTTATCAAGCGGTTGGTGGTGGACAAAAACAGACTAAAACACACACACACACAATATATATATGACGGACCTCTTTCAGTTTCCATCTACCAAATCCATTCACGATTCTTTGGTAGGCTCGAGGCTATAGTAGCAAACACTAACCCAAAGTGCCACGCAGTGGGACTGAACCCGGAACCATACGCAAACTTCTTACCACACAGCCACGCCTATGAGTAAGTCTGTAACATTAATTGTACTCAATGTATAGTTATAACACATTATCTCTTTTTTATATGTAAGTACGCAGCACTCTCTGTGCTCAGTACAGGTTTCATCGAAGTCTTTTTTTTAGTATCATAAACAAGTCATGTGTGAATCTGCTTGAATTCGAAGGTAAAGCAAAGTCTGTTTTGAACTGAAGGTTTTGTGTTGTTATTCATGTGAAGGCTTTTGAAGAAAGCATCAAATATTGTGAGATGCAACATTTTCTGACATCTTAGTTTATATAGTTGGTTGTTGTAGTGCGCTGTTACTTATTTTATAGGTTTTAGCGATGTTACAGAATTTACTTTTAATTGTTTTGGGCTGTACACCTCTGCGATTTGTCCATGCCTGCTGTGTTCCTTGGACGGATTTGTGGCATGCTCAACGAGGGGAACCCTAAAACTCTTCTATTTCTTGAAAGAAGAAAATATTTTAAGTGTAACCTTACGTTGTCAGTGATATTCAGAACCTTCTTGCAGATCAGCCAATTTTGAAAGAGAGAGAAAGGGATAAGGAGTAGAGACAGAAGAATCGGCTGCACTACATAACTGGTGTCTTATTTATCAACTCTAAAGGGTATTCGAACTCAGAAGAAGAGAATGTCAGGAAGATTATTACAAGGTTTATGTCTGATGCACCAACGATTCTGTCTTTGAAGAACGCTAGACTGAAAATGTTTTCATTGAAAGATGCTTAGAGAATTTCTGTTAATGGAACATGTGTAGATCTGACGGGAGGAATCTGGATTGTGTGACAGTGATGTCATATGCTTTGGCTGTAACTGTTAGTATTAGCAACAGCAACTTTAAGTATTGACTTTAGTGTTTGTTTAGTGTTTGGCTGCGAACCAGCCAACAGGGAAGACATTTTCCTGGTAGAATTAGGATCAAAGATATAATTTTAGAGTTTATAAAAAGTACCACGTACACTAAATATTGAGTGTGGAGGGACAATAAGGTATGGCCGAATGGGCACAGCAACGTATGCTGTAGCTGGTGCGAGGGGGTGCTGAAAACTTCCTGGCTTTGGGTAATAGAAAATACAGGAGGATCAGTTAATTATGATGATTTTATTCAATATATTCCTCTCAGATTCACACACTTATTGCAGCAGCCCTTCAGTTTTCTAAGTCCTGTAAAAAAAAAACTTGGATGATTGGGCCTCCAATCAGGCCTTTCACGACACCTTTAAAGCCAAGAACTTTTCAGCACCCCTTCGTATTTCTAGCAAGATGGTTATTTCTTCTCTCGCCTTCATTGACTGTAACTTATGATGATTATGATGAGTTCAATGTCCACCACGGTGGATGTTATTTTTCCTCCGCCTGAGGTCGATAATGTAAATGCCAGTGATACGTAGAAATCAAATATATTGGTAATATCGTTTCTTAAGAAAACTCGACTTTCTGTAGTTAAAAGGAACTTACACAAACACGCGAGCGCACACATGTATGTATTATGAATATATATGTTTGTGCGTGTGCGTGTGTGTGTGTGTGTGTGTGTGCGTATGTATGTGGATATACGTGAATACAAGTATATACATATATGTACACAACACACATATGAACACACATGGACCACAGACATACACACACACTCATGTGTATATGTGACTATGTATTTGTGTGTATGAAATGACTGTATGTACCGTATAAAATCAATAATACTAACACTGCCAAAAGTGACAAGATGAATATTGCAGCCACAACCTACACAATAACACACCGTCGCCATTACTAATTTCCAAGTCAGGAAGAAGAAAAAAAAAAAAACAGAAATGGCGACATGACCAGGATGTTGAACCGAAAGATGAAAGGCAAGTTCGATCTGTTTGTCTTTGAAATTCACGGCTCTTCTATCAAAACTTAATGACTGACACCTCCCAACTAACACGAACTACGACAACATAAAATCAACAAGAAAAACAATAATAATAACAGCCGTTGGTCAACAACAACAACAACAAGAACAATAAAAAAAGCAACAACAGCAAAGGCGACGACCACGACGATATAGACTGCGGTGATGATGATAAATACTTAAAATGTCTTGAAATTATCTCCCTTGTTTTATATTTTACTTGTTTCAGTTACAGGATTGCGGCCGTGCTGAGGCTAAAAGAAGTTGATCCCAGTACTTACGGTGGTGGTGGTGGTCAAGTACAAACAGAAAGATACACACACACACGCATATATATATATATATATATATGTGTGTGTGTGTGTGTGTATACATATATGTAAGTATGTATGTATATATATGTATATATATATGTGTGCGTATGTGTGTATGTATATATATCTATATCTACGTATGTATGCATGTATATATGTATATATGTATATATATTCATATATATACATGTATGCATGTATATATGTATATATGTATATATGTATATATATATATATATAATAATAATATTATTAGGGACAAAATCCAAAATTACAGGTAAAAAACTCAATTAAAATCAATTTATAAAAAATTAAAATTAAATTGAGCCTTATAGATAAAGTATATATAAAATATATATAGTTTTAGGGAAAATAACCAATTTTCAAGAACTCATCGATGAAAATCCACTATCACATATAGAAAAATTAATAATTAAAAGCACAATAAATGAGTATAATATAAAGTAAACTAAATATCATAAGATAAATAATATCATAAGATAAATATAATATAATAAATAATATAATATAATAAATATAATAAATATAATATAATATTATATTTATCTTATGATATTTACTTTACATTATATTATACTCATTTATTGTGCTTTTAATTATTAATTTTTCTATATGTGATAGTGGATTTTCATCGATGAGTTCTTGAAAATTGGTTATTTTCCCTAAAACTATATATATATATATATATATATATATATATATATATATATATATATATATACATACACACACACACACACACACAGAAGATGCATTCATTCCAGGAGTTTTGAAACATTTTCAAGAGAGACATTTATTAATTTCAAAGAAGTACAAAACTCTTCAAAGTAGGGCGCTCTGGCCTCAATGCATTTATTGAAGCGCTCCAGCCACTGCATGAAGGCCCCATGGAAGTCCTCTTAGTGAAGGGGACCACAACCCTTGTCACAGCATCCTTCATCTTCTCGTGCAGCTTGATGAACAACCAAGAGTCACAGGGAGCAAGATTTGGACTGTAGGGTGGGTGAGGGACAGTTTTGGTGCCTGTCTTTGACAAGTAGTTGGTTACCAGGCAGGAATTAATGGAATGTTGCATTGTCCCGGGGCTGGTGCTCTGGCCTCTTGAGACAGAATCTCATCCTGAACTCTCTCCAAACCTATGCAAAATACTCTTTGTTGACCATCTGAAGAGAGAGAACCCACTGGATATAGATTATGCCCTTGGTATCGAAAAAATGGATCGTCATGAGCTTCTCAGTGGACTTCCTTCCTATGCCTGGCCTCTTGAGCCAGCGAACGACAGATGGCTCAGCTCGTATAAATTAATCCACAAACAATGTGGAACATTTCATAAGTTTCTGTTGTACTTCTACTCAATTTCACACAAAACTTTATTGCATAGCGAGCTTCCAAATTGTCTTCACATCCCGATGGCTACATTCTGCAAAGTAGTCAGCTGTGACGAGTAGTGCTTCGTTGGGTGTGTTCAAAGTGTAGTTACAGTTGTGTCTTTCAATCTGGAATACTAAAAGCTGGCAGGTTGGCTTTTATTAGATGTATAGTAATGATATACTGAAATTACAATTATCTAGGATAGTATAAAGGCCCCTCTTAAAAAGGTATATATATATATATATATATATATATATATATATATATATATATATATCTATCTATCTATCTATATATATATATATATATATATATATATATATATATATATATATATATGTATGTGTGTGTGTGTGTATGTGTGTGTGTGTGTGTGTGTGTGTGTAATATATATATATACATGCATGTATGTGTACAGGACGTCACCAACGATGCAAATAACATGAAATACGTAAACAAACGAGTTAGATACGTAAACAACGAGAAGAAATAGAGAACAGGACAAGTAAACGCAGAGAAAGGACCCTTCATCAGTTGTCCGCTGTCTATCTACTCCTCGTTTCGAGCATTCAACGACAATATGCGTCTTCAAAGGCAGTTGTTCTCATAAATTCTAAAATAAAATTTAGAATTTATGGAGGGTCAAAGTTGAGAACAAAAACATGACAGTGGAGACATCGAAGGTTTTCCTTACGTAACTCATTAGTAAGGCAAATTCTTTTATTAACCGTATTAGATGGCTTGCCTTTTCTTTCGACAATAACGACATTAAACAGCCCTATAACGATCTAACTTCTTAATTCAAAAAACTGTTTAAATATAAAAACAATCCTCCACATAACCCAAGATTGAAACAGTTTGAAGACGATCTCTGGTCTATCGTGAGGAATGTGAAATTCCACCGTTCACCCTTAAGGAATAAACATCTGAGGTATCTTCACAATATCACCAGAGAAATTCATAACATGGATGGAATACTGGTTCAATCGGATAAAACAGGAAATCTATACAGGCTTACCAAGGATTATTACCTAGAATTGCTTAGAAAAGAAATACAAAAGAATTATAGGATTACCGGTAAAAGTGCAATGAGAAAAGCCAACCCTGAGGCTAAGAAAATTATGGAGAAATATGACTTACAAATTAAGACCGAACCTCTTGATCCCAAACAACCTCGGTTTATTTTAAAAGATCACAAACAAAATGTGTTTTAATAACCCAACTTTACGACTTATTTGTCCTTCTAGCTCTGATATTGGTGTACTTAGCAAAAATATTCTCGATAAATATGTTCCTACCTTAGTTAAAAAATTACAGCTTAATTTATGGTCTCATTTGCTCCAAGTGGTTGACTGGTTTAATTATATTAATAACAAGAAGTGTACTATGTTTATCCAGTTTGACAATCCTAGTTTCTATTCATCTATCAACCCAATCGTACTCAACAAAGCACTCTGACTCGCTCGCAACAAAGCAGGTCTCACCAGGTATGAAATTAATGCCGCGTTAGCCGCAAGAAAATCTATTATTAAATTTGATAACAAGCTGTGGGTCCGTAAAAATACGCCCGACAGTTTTGACGTCACGATGGGATCTGATTCAGCACAAATCGCTGATTTGGTTGGTATATATATCCTTTATGAGATGGCTACCCAAATTCCCAAACATCAATGGATGATTGTCTACTCTACCTTCAAAATGCTTCTAACCAAAAATTACAAAGGGTTAAGAATAGCTTGGTTAAATTTTTCCGAAACATGGGCTTAAGCATTATTTTTGATAATGATATAACTAAAGCCAACTTTTTGGATATTACCCTTAACTTGCATAATGATTCATATTTCCCATACCACAAATCCTCAACTAATTTAAAATATATTAGCTTTTTCAGTAATCAATCCTAAGGCTATTATAAAGAATTTAGTTAGGAATATTTCACTTAGACCTTCTAGATTATCTACTAATGTTGATATCTTCAACGATAAAGCTGAATTTTATAACTCTGCCTTACTTAAAGCAGGCTATAAAGAAAACATTACCAATATTAACGCTATTGACATTAATTCTACCTCTATTAATCGGGACATGAAATCAAGCCATAACGATATTAACAATATTAATTTTAGTTCGAATAACAACACTAAATCGAGTAGTGTAATTCTGCTGCGTAAGGGAGATAACCGTAATTTAAGACCTTTTTTCGTTATAAAGGTACATCGAGGACTTTTAAACATACCCTAATAACAAGGTATGTTTGGTTAATAATTCCATATGGTAAGCAGATCAAATTCAATCACCCTTACCAGTTTCGTGAAGCTATAGAAAAGAATTTCCCAAGAAATTCAAGATACTATTCGATTATTAATTCATACCGAATCAGGATTGGGTTTTCTAACACCAAAAATCTTCCACAAATCATCTCTTTGCATAATAATAAGTTGTTAAATACAAATCCACTTAATGAAAATAGTAACATTGATATTATTAACACTAACCATTCTTTAAATAATAATAGTAGCGGTGTTAGTGTTTCTGATGTGGATTCCAATTGCATTCGTTTCCTTAGCAGTAATTCTAAGACTAGAAACTTTATTTATCAATGTAAAATTACTTCTGGTTCTGACGTCTTTTTTTTTGTATATAGGTAGTTCTTCATTTCAGTTGTTCAAGAGAATATCTAATAATTACTCTACATTTAGACATATCAATAAACGTAACAATACTGGGCTTAGTAAATTAATTTGGTATCTAAAGGATCATAATAAACAATTTGATTTGGAACGGAATAGTCTACCTATATCATTTCCGTATGATAAAAGGTAAATCTTTTTATCCGCTTTGTAACGATGAATTGTATTTCATCCTGTTCTCGGAGAATCCTCTTGTAAACACGTTTATAGAACGCGTTTATCGTTGCAAATATTGGCAAAAACACACCTTCAGTTCCTATTAGTGATTTCTACCACTCTATAAAATTCGACTTTTGACTGTCTTCTTTCATTTCACTTCCACTAAATATATCTACTTCCAAGCCTTTAAGCTTTATTCCTATTCATCTATCGCTCTATATATCTCCACTAATAATTGCCCTGCTAATTTCTTTTTTTTCTCTCCTCCTTCTCATTCTATAAACTACCTTTGACGTTATATCTATTAAGGGTTTTAAAAAAACTTGATAGTGTTCTCTTCATCATATAGGCTGTCATCACATTCTGTTAAAATGTCTTATTGATGTGTTTGGTTTCTTTCCTTCCCTGATGAGAAGATTACATTGTTTTACACCATTTTATTCCTTCTGGAATAATACCAATGTTTTCTTCGAAACATGTCAGAAGTAAAAAGATTTGAAAAATGCCTACATTTAACTTCATTTCTCTCTCTCTCTCTCTCTCTCTCTCTCTCTCTCTCTCTCTCTCTCTATCTATCTATCTATCTATATATATATATATATATATATATATATATATATATATATATATATATATATATATATATATATATATACATATATATATATATATATGCTAGCTTCGACAACAGAGATTTAAAGATACAATGAAGTATCAACACTTCAGTACATTCAGCGAGTCTCTCAATTTCAATGATTTTAAGAAAATCTTTTGCATTCTCAAGAATCTGTTAATGACTGGAACGTGCTATGTTCTTTATTGTAATTGAGAAACTTGCAGAGATACAGAATTACCTTTTGTAATGACATTTGTAGGTAGTCTAAAGAGAGACATTAGGTATGTTACAGAAATGCACATTTCTAGGAACTTTAAAATATTGTTAGGACATTTTGAAACAACATGATTTAATCCTGAATGTTTACCTGAACATGAACGTTGAGATAACTGTGTGATTAAGAAGCTCGCTTTGCAGCTACGCGGTTTCAGGTTCAATCTTAATGTGCAGTCTCTTGAGCAAAAGTCGCTTACCATAACTCCGGGTCGACCAATGCCTTGTGAGTAAATTTGGTCGAGGGTAACTGTGTGGAAGACTATCGTATACACACACATATGCGTGTGTGTATGTGTGTGAGTGTGCATTTTTGTCTATTTGCCCACCTCCATCTGATAACAGGTGTTTTTTTGACGTCTCCTAACTGAGTGGTTCGAGAAAAGGAACCGATAGAATCAGTACCAGACTAAAAATCGTACCTACTGGGGTCTATGTGTCCTACCATGGCTACTGTTCATTGACTGAAACAAGTTAACAATAAAAGATAAAAGAAAGATCGATCTTAGAATGATGTTTTAGAAATGACAATGTGAAAATATGGAACAGACAGACCATTAAAAATAATTTAACAACCACGACAAAAATTAGTGGTGTATTAATAACGGATATCAAAATGGACACAACAATACTAAATGACTATAATATCTTGTTGAAGAGAAGTGAGCTGAAAACTAAATAATGATACTGACCAAGGTGTTAATTTAAAAATATTCAGCTAAGGAATGTATTTTATCACCATATTATTAAAGAAAAAATATTAGTAAATTACCTCTGAGGATAGCCATGTGAATATGCGAGAAAATATCAATAGTATGGTTTGTAAACATTCGTAGCGCCGCATTTAACATGTTCGTTAAACTTGAGCCCTTTCTCACTCTCTCACGTTCTCTCTTGTTCCTCATCTCTCTTTCTCACGCTCTCTTGCTCTCTCTCTCTCTCTCTTTTTCTCTCCCTCTTTCTCTCTCTCTGTATATTTCTCTCTCTCTTTCTGTATATTCCTCTCTCTCTCTCTCTGTATATTTCTCTCTCTCTCTCTCTGTATATTTCTCTCTCCCTCTCTCTGTATATTTCTCTCTCTGTGTATATTTCTCTCTCTCTCTCTCTCTCTGTGTATATTTCTCTCTCTCTCTCTCTCTGTGTATATTTCTCTCTCTCTCTCTCTCTCTCTCTCTGTATATTTCTCTCTCTCTCTCTCTCTCTCTCTCTCTCTGTATATTTCTCTCTCTCTCTCTCTCTCTCTCTCTCTGTATATTTCTCTCTCTCTGTATATTTCTCTCTCCCTCTCTTTGTATATTTCTCTCTCTCTCTCTCTCTCTGTATATTTCTCTCTCTCTCTCTCTCTGTATATTCTTCTCTCTCTTCATGTGCTAGGCTCACATTGGTTTCCAATCATGGATCTTCAAATTTTGAAGGTTTATGAAGTTTTGGGGAGAGAGGTTTCCGTTGTCATTTGCAGATCTATTAACACATTACTCTGCTAGTTTTCTGGTTGTGGGGATGCGTGCCTTAGTAATTAGTGTGTTGGACTCATGATCGCAAGATTGTGGTTTCGATTCCTGGACCGGGTAAGTCAGCTGGCCAAAATGAGTAATCCTGCGACGGACCGGCGTCCCGTCCAGGAGGGGAATTTATACGCCATGAAACTGGGAAACCGGTCCTTATGATCCGTGAAGGTAACTTTACCTTTTTCTTTTCTTTTTCTTTTAGTTTCCTGTTTTCCATACCTTTGAGACACAGCACCCATTTTACCTGTTGGTAGAGGCACAGATCGATGTAGCATTAAAGCACGTCCACACCGGTAGATCTCTGTAACTCATGGCGAGGTGTAATTCCTCTCCCAAGGATTGTATATCTTAACCACAGAGCCATCTTCTCATATTTGACTGAGACACTGAACACTTACCATCATCCCAGGTCAGAGAGAACCGAAACTCTTAAACTGCAGAGCTGGATCCACACTACCGGATGCAGCTCAATGTCTTGTCCAAGACATTATTTTGAGCGTCCTTCATAATCTAGCTATTTAATCCTTACTTTAAGAAATTATTGTATTTCTCAAACAAGTAGTAGTAGTAGTAGTAGTAGCAGCAGCAGCAGCAGTAATAGTATTTGTAGTAATAGATTTAAAGGAGAAGAAGAAGAAGAAGAAGAAGAAGAAGAAGAAGAAGAAGAAGAAGAAGAAGAAGAAGAAGAAGAAGAAGAAGAAGAAGAAGAGGAAGAAGTAGAAGAAGAAGAAGAAGAAGAAGAAGAAGAAGAAGAAGAAGAAGAAGAAGAAGAAGAAGAAGATGATGATGATGATGATGATGATGATGATGATGATAACGACAGTGACCATGACGTCGAAAACAACGACAATGATGAGGAGGAAGAAAGAGATGAAAAAGAAAAAGAAAAAAGAAAATGAAGAACAAAAAGTAAATGAATAGAAAATGCTGGCGATGTTGCTGCTGCTGCTGGCTATGCAGAAGAAAAAGAGGCGGAGGAGAAGGAGGTGGAGGAAAAGAAGAAAGTAAGAGGTGGAAATGATGATGATGATGATGATGATGATATAGTAGTAGCAGTAGCTGTAGTAATGGTAGTAGTAGTAATAATAGTGAAGAAGAAGAAGAAGAAGAAGAAGAAGAAGAAGAAGAGCCAAAGAGAAATTAAAGAAGAAAAACCTGAAGAAATGCGAAAACACCTAAAACAGCAAACAAATCAAAAAACAAAAACGATCAAAATGGAAGAAAATAAAGAAAATTATAAATAAGTTTAAAAATAACGAAATACAAGAAGAAGAAGAAGAAGAAGAAGAAGAAGA
>NC_142929.1:79991110-80013610 GCF_046866305.1 Octopus bimaculoides
CACTAGTTTCCATTGTCCTATCGTTCTTTTTTCTTTCCAACATAACCGATGCTACTATTTTCTTGTACTGGAAATAATATTTAACAGTAGGAAGCCATCAAAAGATCTGGAGAAATGTCAGACCAAACAGAGTATGGTTCATGAAACTGGATAATATTCTTCTCGTTGCTACCCAAACCGTGCACGTATATTTTCTAACGCAGCAAAGCTCAGGAAAAACGAATTAAGTGCATTTTACTACGAACTGGAGTTCTCTGGAATTCATGAAAGTAACAGAAAGCCAACCTAATAATGAAACATGAATGATATCGCGAAAGTTGGTTACGAAATATCCAAAGATATGGTTTAGCATAAGCAGAAAGAATAGCAGAAAAGGGTTATAGAAGGAGTAGTTATCACCATGGTGGTCGTAAAAAACTGGTTTAGATAATATGACTGATAAAAGAGTATAGATCGGAATGAATCCTGAGAGCAACAGTAACGATTTCATTCTTATCAACAATGTTCCTTAGAATTACTGGAGGAGTAAACTTTAATATTGTTCCTTCTCTAGCCTTGGGGAAAGAATGAGTGGAACTGAAGAATTTGAAAATAACATGAAGAACTATAAAACGTAGACACTGATAGTGAAATTCACCATTATGTCAAGGTAGATAGTAACATAATACATCCTGGTTAGCGAGAGCCAGTGAAAGAGATTAATAATGGAATTAATGTATGGTAGATTAAGAGGGGAAGAAAGACAGTGGAACAGAAAGGCGATAACTGAGACACGAAAAACAATGATGACGAAAACAAAAGGAACTGAAATGAAAAACAACAAAAAAAAAACAAAGCAAAAACAAAGGAATAATGGAAGTGAAAGTGTTAAACAAACACGAATAGGATTATAGGAAACAATACATATATGGCAGATAAATGTAAAACAATGAAATAAGCCTGTCTAAACAATGAGTATGAGGAAACATATAATCAGGGATTAAATGTTATACAATAAAATATATAAGTGTACTGTTCCGGGTAATTTAAATCTATCGACGTGGTTGTAAAAGGGAAAATTTTAGAAAGATTACTTCTATTTTTATGATAAAAAAAAAAGAAATTCAGTTGACTGCCACATGGTTTGAGGTTCAGGACGCTGCATTATACTTTGGGCAAGTGACTTCTATTATAACCCCCGGCAGAAGGGAAATTATGTAGAAGCTCGTCGCATGTGTAAACGTTTATATAAATATAGGTTTATTAACCAACAGTATGTTTCACGACTATTGTAAACAATACGTCTATACAATATGTCTGTAGATAAAAGAGAAGGAATAGCTGAAATTTGTAGATATAGTTTAATTTTATCTTTAATATTATGAGGTTCATTTAAGGCGGCGAGCTGGAAGAATGCTTTGCGGCATTTCGCTCGTTTTTACGTTCTGAGTTCAAATTCCCCCGGGGTCGACTTTGACTTTCATCGATAAAATAAGTACTAGTTGAACACTGAGTCAATGAAATAAGAACTAGTGGAACACTTGGTTCGATTTAATTGACTTAACCCCTCCCTTGAAGTTGCTGGCCTTGTGCCTAAATTTGAAACCAATATTATGGGGTTTATTAGTACTGTACTTGTGGATTGTAAAGAAGGGTACACAGTTAGTGACAGATGAGTGAAAATCAAAACTAAGTACTATTTTCTCTTTTTCTGTCCACGAACATAGAGTATAGATACCCTATTTACAATCGTCATAATAAAAAGTGCTGGATACATGATGCACTATAAGAGCTTTCTGTACATTACACGGCCATTAGTGAGGCATTAGTAAAGTTAGGCAGACAGTTACAGCGTTTTAATGTAGTTAAAATTTTTATCGTTTCTTTTTATTTAGTTACCATTATGGTTTGAACCGGTTCACATCGTACATTTACTATTGAAACGTTTATTAAGAATGCTGTACCTTTTTTTGTGTCGCTTTCTATCTCTCTCTTTCACATATCCAAGTAATCTTTTCTGCTATAGGCACAAGGCCTGATATTTTGGCGGAGGTGGCCAGTGGATTAAATCGACCCCAGTACGCAGCTGATACTTAATTTATCGACTTCAAAAGGATAAAAGGCAAAGGCAAAGGCAAAGGCAAAGTCAGCCTCCGCGGAATTTGAACTCAGAACGTAGCGACGGATGAAATACCGCTAAGCATTTCGTCCAGCGTGCTAACGGTTCTGCCAGCTCGCCGCCTTATATATAATCTACATAATAAGACAAAGAAATACTTTAACACATCTTTAATGATGAGTAACAATTGTTTCTGTACCAACTCTGCTTGCAATACCAGTTTAGAGAAATTCGAAGTAAAAATTTACGGAATATTTGAGGGTTTATACATTGGAGTGCCACTTCATCAGGCTTGCATCAAAGTAAAGGTGCGCCCTTACATTGTGCATCTTCCAGACATTGTTTTTGCTTACATCGGAAGAAAATAAAAAGTAAATAAAAGTATGGTTAGGGGAAGAATAATTAGGACAGAGATCATGTGGGAAGGATGAAGAGGTAGAAAAAGAAAAGGAGAAGATACACACATACAGACACACACATGCAGTAAAACATCCACAAACTAAAGACTCCTACACAGGTATTACCCATAGCAGAACTAGATCCACTGGGAAGGAAATCACGTAAATACCAATTTATGATATATAATGTATGGAACAAAACTACTATAAACTGAGAAAGTAAGAATTCTCTTGAACAAGTTTAACTGTTCAAGAACTAAAATCTCAAAAGAGGACAAAACACGAGAACATAAGATGCAAATGGTTCACAATCAACAACACGGAAATAATCAAGCACGTCGAACGTGTACATATCATCTTCAGCTGTCTAACGAATATCATTATGATTTTGACACCTTAGCAGTACCATTCAATCCGTTGGTGTCGGCATATAACAAACATGCATACATATTACATGCACAACCTTTTGTCTGTTACATGTATTAAACATGAGAATATATGAAGAAATTACAAAAAAAGAAGAAAACAAAACAAACTCCAAAACAAAATAATAATATTCACCCAACCATTAATTTCTTAAGCAGATATTTTACTTAACTTTCTGAGCCTACTGAAAATCTGTTCCAGAAATCTTCCCACATATATCTTATTTATGATGTGTGTGTGTGCGTGTGTGCGCGCGTGCGCGTGTGTATGTCTGCGTGCGTGTAAGAATGTATGCGTGGATGGTTGTCCATATATGTCAGAGTGTACGTGTGTATGATTGCTGTGTACTCTGTATGTGTATAATCAGAAAAAAATCTTATATATTTAAGTAACAATAAAAGATGAAGATTAAAAAAATGAAAAAGAAAAACATAATAAAAGGAAAACGATTTATAAATTTATATTGACAAAAGAAATCGAAATAAAAATAACTACTAGACAACAGAACAGAGGGAGGTGAGACAATAGCAATTGAAGAAAAAGACAGGTATACACGATTGAGAGAGAGAGAGAGAGAGAGAAAGAGAGAGAGAGAGAGAGAGAGAGAGAGAGAGAGAGAGAGAGAGAGAGAAAGGGGGGAACAAAAAGAGGAAGAAGGAGAGTGAGAAAGAGTGAAAGAGAGAGTGAAAGGGAGTTAGAGACAAAGATCTATTGTAGAACCGTAGTAGGAATGAAACATGGTATGGACGAACACAGAAAAATAATAGGGATAGAAATGTAAGTTAAAGAGGTAGGTATCCAGATAGACAGACAGACAGACAGACATAAATACATAAATACATAGCTAGCTAGCTGAATGGACGATTAAGATAAAAAGAAAGACAAATAATTTGATAGATTAACAGATAGAAAGATAGACAGACAGGTAGATAAATTGATAAATCGATAGATTAAGAGACAGAGAGACAAAAAGGAAATAGAACGGTATGTCGATAAATAGGGCTGGAGAATAACTAGATTTGTAGGAAGATAAACAGAAATCTATGCTTGGTTTGCGAGGTCATAATAGGTAAAACAAAAAAGTGACATCTCTCACTGGGACAAGAATAAAAATAATCAATGACTGGTTTTGCAAGTTATGTTCATCGAATAATTATTTCCACTAAGCTTCTTGATATTCTCTGCACGTAACTATTGTTTTTCATGCAGATGGCGCATCTGAGTAACCCATTTTCAAACCAATCTGTATACATTATATTTAATTCCTCACCTTCACTACTTCGGCAAGCAAGGTGATGTTTATTTGTTGCTCATTTCACAAAAGATATCCGCAGTTGTCTCCCTCAGTTGTCGAAATAATAATTAAGATAAATTGTCATACGCACAGTGAACAACGAGAATCAAAATTATGAATAATTCTTATTCATATTACTTTCCTGTTAATTCGAACGTGTGACTGGAGAAAACTTCCCTTTTATGACGAATATGTTCCTAACACATTCGATTCATTAGCGCACGACATTCAGGGACAGTTAATGTCTCGGCATCGCTGAGTCTCGTCGGCCAGAATCAGCTCCGGACCAAAGAATTAAACAAGAGCTGATGCTGTCGTTTATAACTTCTGCGAACAAACTGTTCACTGATTCGCATAAATAGTAAATGACATTTTTTTTTCTCAATGCATACATTTGTAGTTAGCTTGCATCAAATGTGGTTAGAATAATTTAAGCCGTTCGGAGGTGGAAAGTCTCTCATCTTGGATGTGAATTAACAAGCAACCTAATGGAATTTGTTTCAAACTCAGTCGATTACTATCTATCTATCTATCTATCTATCTATCTATCTATCTATCTATCTATCTATCTATCTATCTATCTATCTATCTATCTATCTATCTATCTATACGTCTGTCTGTCTCTATCTTCGAATCCATAGCAGTGAAAATATCTTGTGTTCTGGGCCCTATGACAAATCTCTCTTCAGTTTGATCGAAACACAGCTCACTATTTGTAAGAACGAGCCCTACAGAGTAGAATGGCTTCAACATTCTTCAGGGTAACACACGCACCATTTTGTCTTTCGGGACTATGAAACATTTGTATCATTCATCGTAATGTATTTTTCAATAAGCAATTATAGTCATTTGTTTCAATTTAATTTAGTCGCTGTTTTTTCATGCAGATAGCGTTACTGAATAATTAATTCTCATTATTACATAAATGGAAATATAGTTAGTTGGATAGAGACACAGAGGCAGAAACAAGAAAATATCACATTGATACACAACCTTACAAGACACTTAGCCATTAAGTAAATAGATAAGCAGACAGAAGGACAGACGGGCAGACAGACAGAGAAATAGATTAGTAAATAGATAGATAGATAGATAGATAGATAGATAGATAGATAGACAGATATTTAAAAGACAGATAGATGTACAGGTAGATAGGCAGGTAAACAGTCGGGTTACTGAAGACAGACTGATAGTATAGTAAATTATGGAAGAGAAATGACATTGAAGAAAATTTTCAAGAATATTTTGGGATGTACAGAGATATGCGAGCGCACACGCACGCGTGTGTGTGTATGTACGTGAATGTGTGTGTGTGCGTGTGTGCGTGCGTGTATGGAAATGTGTGTGTGTGTGTGAACTGCGAATTATGGTGAAGGTATGTGAGATGCTCAATACATGTTGTACAGTATGTGGTGTATTGTAACTGAACGATTACCACACGACTTGAATTCCCCACCATTGCGATATTCTCATCTGAAGACTGAAGTGACGTGAAACTCGAGCAGTAAAGTAAACATTTAATATTTCTATGTATATCGCTAGCGCCGCAGTTTCTGCTATATCCAGCCGCTTGGTATCCATCATTGACAAAGGCCAAATTAAGCCGAAATTACGTGATCTGGTAGTTCAAACAGCGGAAGTAGCAGTGATTGTCTGCCACTGGCGAAAGCTATGATGTGTTTTTATGCACTATTTGTGTGTTCTAATGCAACATCCACTTTTAAATGGTGAATACACACACACTAGCACATACACACACACGCATACGTGCGCACACATAGGGCGGGGTGTGGGTGTGCGCGTATGTTTGTGTGCCAGTTTCTATTTGTACCGCTTTTAACTACTTAACTCTGGAAAGACTGAACAAACGATACATCTACAAATGGACAATTTTTCCAGCCACTTTCTGACGCTTTATAGAAAGAGAACCTATTCAATATACTATGCTCGAAAAATAAAACGAGAAGACTCCTTTAGACTGGAGTCATGACTCCGAAAAAATCCAGTGATTTTATACATCGGCGAAAGTTATTGATGACGTTCAGAACATTCTGTAAGTTTGTTCAATGGAAGGAAAGGTGCATTATAGCGTTTCAGAAAATTTCTTTCTTCAATGTAGTAATGATGAATATTGCTGTGAAAATAGGAGCATGAAAAATTCTATAGTCTCAGCCTATACTAAGTTCTCGTCAGAATTCGTTAAAGTCTGGTAGCTGCGACGCTGAAAAGAAACAGTTCATAGATACATCGAAAATACTTCTTACGTAACTTACAAGAACCATTTATAAGAAACCCACAACACATGGCACAATACACAACATTAGTACGCTTCTTTAAGCATGTGCACACACATACATAAAACTAAACACGGAGATACACATACACACAAACGCGCACGCGCACACACACACATACAATGAAAACTTTTTTTAAAATGCCGTACGTAATATGCAACGATTAAATTATGAAAACTACTTTCCAGGCGCCTTTTCAAATCTTTATACCGGTAACAATGAAATTACATTGGTTTATATTCAATTATAAATCCTACTCTCCCTTTCACTTTCTTTCCTCCTAAATTTGTTTCTTTCCTTCTGCCTTTCTTCTTTCTTGAAATGTTCGTCTTCCATCTTCCATTGCATATTTTAGACTTCTTCAGTGATTTTTCTTACCATTTTTTTTTTAAAAACATTTTCCTAAGTAAATTTTCTTCTTGTTTTAACGACTTCTTTCTATCGATCATTCATTCTTTATACGTTTTTTGAATATTTTCATTTACTTCTTCATTCTTTGTTGCATAGCTCCATTAGTATTATTATTATCATCATCATCATTATTATTATTATTGATTTTAAAAATTCAACTAATTCTAATTTCAAATCAAATCACCAATCTTACTGTTTAATACAAAATATGTTGACTAAAGAATAAAGAAAAATATTTTAATTCAATAAATGTACATACATATTGTATATGTATGTATGTATGTATGTATGTATGTATGTATGTATGTATGTATGTACGTACGTATATATATACGCATACATACATATATGTGTGCGTGTATGTAACTACGTACGCACGGTATGTGTATATATATATATATATATATATATATATATATAAATCTCTCTCTCTCTCTATATATATATATGCATGTATGTATGCTATAATATCTAATGTATATAAGTAGGCAAATATATAAAAATCTAGATATGTAAAATATTTGTATGCCTTTATAAATCAGTGTACATAAATACATATGACCACATTCACAAATATGCATAGATATGGATATGTATGTATGTATAAATATGTGCGTGCATATATATATATATATATATATATATATATATATATAAAATTTATTTCCAAACATACACATACGTATATACACACACACACATACACACGAGCATATACATATGTATGTATATGTATATATATATGATGTGCATGTATCTATGAATATATATATATAAGCTATACAAGTACATGTATACATGCATATATACATATGTAATTTTATATATATATATATATATATATATATATATATATATATATATATATATATATATATGTGTGTGTGTGTGTGTATATATGTATGTGTGTGTGAGTGCGTGTGTGTTTGTGTACATTTACAATTACATACGTAAATATACATACGCGGAATACATTCACATACACACACAAGCATGCACACATAGACATGAATATATGCATGTAAGCAGTACCAAATCACACATGATATTGTGTAAATAACAAATATTCATTTAGAGAGAGAGAGAGAGATAGATAAACAAACAGAAAGAGAGAGATAAAGATGAGAAGGCAAAAGAGAAAGATGTGGGGAGAGATAGGTACCCGCTTTAAAGCTTTGAGCGAGTTTCCTTCCGGAAGAGAAGAGCAATATGTCTGTGTGTGTGTGAGAGAGAAAGGGAGTGTGTGTGTGTGTATGTGTGCGTATACATATCTATCTATTTCTGAATGTGTGTGTGCAATTATTATTTTATGCATTCTTGTATGTATGGTATATGTTGGCGTGATTGTGTGTGCATGCACAATTCTAAATGCTTGCTTGACTGAGAATAAACAGCAATATATTTATCAAAAGGTCAGAGAAATAGATTAAACAGTAAACTATTCCAAGTAGCTTCCTGTTCTCTGTGTATTGTGAAACGCGACAAAATCAAAGCCACTCATCATTTCTTTATCGTCGCCATTTTAACAGCAATATATGCAGCTAGTTTCCAAATATATTTTTCTACATGGTTTCTACAATAAGGTTTTACCGCCACATTTTGTTTTGTCTTTCCTCTCAGCGCCATTTTGTTTACATCGCTTCTCATTTTCTTATGCAGTTTTTCCTTTTATTTATGTTTTCATTATCTATTTTGTTTGTTCTTTGTTGATTTCAGTCTTGTTTATTACTTAAATCGGTTACATTCTTCGCTCGTTTCCTTTTGCAAGAATCCACCATGCACTGTTTGAACTGTATCGCAATCTGAAGAAGACTTCAGAGGTTACAATGTAAATAACAATTTTATTGTTATCGTCAAAGCAACAACAAACGAACCTCAGACTCCACCAACACCAGCACTAACAACAGTGGCAACTACAAAGATTATCGCCAATAAAACAATAGAATCTCTTTCTTTTCTTTTGCCATCTTCAGAACATTTCTTTTACACGGCTACACGCCTCTAAACTTGACTCCATTTCTCTCTCTCCTCATTCCGTCAATTTTCTCTCTTTATCTCTATTGCCACTCTTTCAGCTATATATATATATATATATATATATATATATATATATATATATATATACATACTTATATATGTTATGTACATATGCATCTAAATGCATATACAGATAGTCATACATACACATACATACACACTTAGTCATGCACACACATTCACAACAAACATACAGACTCATACATATGTGTGTGTAAACATATACGTATATATATATATATATATATGTATATATATATATATATATATATATATATATATATATATATATATGTATATATATATATATATATATATATATATATATATATATATATATTTATATATATATATGTATATATATATATATATATATATATATATATATATATATATATATATATATATATATATATATATATATATATATATATATATATATACATATATATATATATATATATATATATATATATATATATATATATATATACATGCATATATATACATATAACCATATCTATCTATCATGTATGTATTTACAGATATATACGTATACATACATACATACATACATACATACATGCACACACACATATATATACATTTACATACATTCACGTACACACATACACGCACACACAAAAACACACAGACAAATACATATGTAGGTAACGGCATGATGAAAAAAGAGTAGGTTATGTGCATTAGGTTCTATCTGCAACAAAGACAGAACTCAAAGGAATTACAGAGAAATCGTTATTGTCAGTACGGGAATGTTAGTTTAAGCTTCACAGTAACTAACAGTTTCATTGGTGCTGAGAATTCTTAGGCTGTGAAACTTCAAGAAACTCAGGTGGGACCGTCTGTCTGTCTGTCTGTCTGTCTGTCTGTCTGTCTGTCTGTCTGTCTGCCAATCTATATCTCTCCCCACCTCTCACTCTCTCACTCTCTCACTCTCTCACTCTCTCACTCTCTCTCTCCCTCGCTTTATATATATATATATATATATATATATATATATATATATATATATATATATATATATATATATATATATATAAAAGATAATAAGAGTGAAAAAACTACAGAAGGCTTGTGTTACATGGTTAAAGTATATATTTAAATTATGTCAGAAAAATGTTATAAAAATGTTAGAAAAATGTTATAAAATCTTTTTGGTATATAAACATTGTATTTTGAGAAATAACCGGTTTCGTGTTGTCTTTTCAAATTTGTCTACTTCATTGTGTCGTGTTCGTTCCAGTCTGAGAAAGAAGAGTTCTAGATAGGGGGAGGTAATTAGGGATTTCTTCCGGTATAGGGGAGATAATCGAAATCTAGGAGGTGGTAGAATTTGATTAATTTACCATGGTTTTGTTCTATATTTTTTCCCCCTTTTTTTCCCAGTGGGGTGATGAATTTCCTTAACTCCACGCAGAGCCAACCAAAATGAAGTGAAGGACAGTATAACAGAATTCTGTAGAAAATTAAGACTCACAGAAACATTTACCAATCACAACACTGAAGATGACTCACTAGTCAAAAACAAAAGTGAGCACATCCCACACAAAGGTAGAAATAAAAATCTAGATGAATTCTGCAACCACATCGAGAACTTCCCTTACCACACCATGCATAAACAGACAGTTAACTCAAACTTTAACACTACACAATGGAAGGAACTAATAGAACTCCAAAATGATGAAGATATTACGATTAAGGAAGCAGATAAAGGAAGTGCAGTAGTAATAATGGACACATTATACTATAAAAACCTAATAATCTCCATGCTGGATGACAACCAACACTATGAAAAAATCACAAACTACACCCCACAAAAAATAATGAAAACCCTGTCCTCACTAATTAAAACACATGGAAATGAACTGACAACCAAGGAGATTGATTTTCTAACAAACTTCAAATGCAAGCCCAGCCTTTTCTATGGTCTGCCAGAAATACACAAAAGCCAGATCATAAATGAAACCATCAAAAAATCACCAAAGACATACATACAAACACCAAACCAGGGGGATCTAAAACTGCGACCCATCATAGCTGGCCCAGCCTGTGAAACACACAGACTAAGTCTATTTATGGACATCCTCCTAAAACCCTTCCTTAAACACATAAATAGCTATATCAGAGATGACTTGGATATGCTAAATCACCTCCCAAAGGAAGTCAAGGAAGAAACAATCATGGTCTCATTTGACGTGATTAATTTATACACCAGTATACCTCATAATTATGGCAATTCAATTCTGGCTCGATCAATTCCCGAAAGAAATCCCAAACAGGATCAGTAAAGAATTCATTACTAAATCGGATGAATTCATCTTACGAAACAACCACTTCATGTTTGACAATACTTTCTACCGACAAAAATCCGGAATTGCTATGGGCACTAGGGCAGCTCCAGTCATTGCGAACCTAACAATGGGTTACTTGGAAATAATAATATACCAGGAATCTTTATCCACCTTTGGAAACACCCTTTCCCAATACATAAAAGAAAATTGGAAAAGGTTCCTGGACGACTGTTTCATACTCTGGAATGAAAACACAGATGAACTCTTGAAATTCAAAAGTCTATTGAACAGTGTCAACCCAAACATACAGTTCACAATGGAGTACAACCAAAAGGAGCTCCCATTCTTGGATATACTAATTAAAAAAGTAAACCTAAAAATAGAAACGGACATATTTTACAAAACCACAGACGCCAAACAATATCTACTATTTGATTCATGCCACCCAAGACACACCAAGACAAACATCCCCTTCAACCTTGCAAGAAGGATATGCACAATAGTGTCAGAAGACAATACTAGAGACTACAGACTACAAGAACTCAAAAACACACTAATTGACAGACACTACCCAGTTCAACTCATAGAGGATGGAATCAGACGTGCATCACAAATTAACATAGAAAACTTAAGAAAAGTTAAACACAGCGACACACATTCCCCGAAAATACTGCCGTACATATCCACATACAACCCCAGAAACAAAGAAGCCTTCACCATCATCACCCAAAGCATACCAATGCTACATAAGGACCCCAAATTGAAGGAAATTTTAGACACACACAAAATCATCAAAAGCCACAAACAACCAAAATCACTGAAAAAGATCCTTACAAAGGCAAAATTACTTTCCGAAACAACAGATGCGAAAGTAAACAAATGTGGTCGACCAAATTGTGCAACATGCCCAAACATTCTAGAAGGTTCAGAATTCCTCTTCAAAGAGGGACACAAATTCAAAGTTAAATCTAACTTTACTTGTGCCTCAGAAAATCTTATTTATGTAATAGGATGTTCGGGCTGCCACGAGAACTACATAGGGTCCACAGGATTATCGCTCAGACGTAGATGCACTCTGCACCGCCAGCAGATTGCACACCCAGAATAAAGAATGATACCTTTTAGTGATCATATTGAGAAATGCGCAAAACAAATGCTACCACAATTTATACTCTTTCCTTTTTATCAATGTGCCATTAAAACACCAACACAGATTAGATTAAATAAGGAAACCTTTTTCATTCAAAAATACAAACCCAAACTTAACCATTGCTAACACATTTAAATAAGGAAATTCATCACCCCACTGGGAAAAAAAAGGGGGGAAAAATATAGAACAAAACCATGGTAAATTAATCAAATTCTACCACCTCCTAGATTTCGATTATCTCCCCTATACCGGAAGAAATCCCTAATTACCTCCCCCTATCTAGAACTCTTCTTTCTCAGACTGGAACGAACACGACACAATGAAATAGACAAATTTGAAAAGACAACACGAAACCGGTTATTTCTCAAAATACAATGTTTATATACCAAAAAGATTTTCTAACATTTTTCTAACATTTTTATAACATTTTTCTGACATAATTTAAATATATACTTTAACCATGTAACACAAGCCTTCTGTAGTTTTTTCACTCTTATTATCTTTTATACATCCAACCACGTGCTTTCACATACCAACTTTCTCATATATGTATATATATATATATATATATATATATATATATATATATATATATATATATATATATATATATATGCATGAGTGTATGTCAGTAAAACTAGAATTAACATGAAAGCTATCTCAACATATAATCATTATATATATATATATATATATATATATATATATATATATATTTATATATATACATACATACCCGCACACACACACATATATTTATTTATGAGTGTATATATATAAATATATATATATATATACATATATATATATATATATATATATATATATATATATATATATATATATAAATATATACATACATACATACATACACATACATATATGTTTATGTATAAGCACATTTATGATAAGCTCACTCCCCCACCCGTATATGCACACATACTCACACAGAGAAATACTTATGACAATATAGCATCCTGTTATAACATGTCCCATAACTATGCGTATGTTAGCGGTCATACAGGCATTCATGCTTATATGACTGTTCATGTGCTGTTGTGCAAGCGTTTCCGCTTGATTATATTTTTATTAGAAAATCTTACACGAAATGTTTGTCTAAGCAAAAACAACAAACAAATATGTTGTCAGTAACAATAGCTTGGTGACAATCACAATCACACAATGATAGCGATAACAAATAAATAATACAAAAATAAAATAAATAAATAAATAGATAAATAAAAATAAATACCGCTTTGCCAATGATGGCAAGAACAATAACAGTTTCAATATCTTTGTCAATCACTGGATATAACAAGGAAGAACTTTTAAAATTCCTGAAAATATCTTTTGTGCCCTCATTCACTTTTTTATTATCCGCAACATCTTGGCCAATGAAATGAATCGTTATATATGTTCGTATGGAGAGAAAAGAAAATGTCAATATCATTAAGTCATTTACTAGGACGGCGAGGTGGCAGAACCGTTATTGCGTCGGACACAATGATTAGCGGCATTTCTTCCAGCTCTTTACGTTCTGAGTTCAAATTCCGCTGCGGTTGTATTTGCATTTCATCCTCCCTGGATCAATAAAATAAGTACTATTTCAGTACGGCCGTCGATATAACGGACTTGCTGCTGTCCTTAAAATGGCTAGTCTAGTGTCAAAATTTGAAACAATTATTATGCTGGTTTCAAATTTTAGCAAGAAGACTGAGATTTTAGCGGGTAGGCGTAAGTCGATTACATCATCTGCGACCTTAAAAATGTATGAAATACAATGTCCACCTCGATGGTATCTGAATTCAGAACATAAAAAGCCGGAAGAAATGCTGGTATTTGATTGGTAACGATTCTCTCGCTCGCCGCTTTTAGTTTATTTATTATACCAATGTGTTTCTATACGCAATACAGGCACTGACTTCAAGAAAGTATTCATTACCCAAATATATTGGCTATTTCAAACAGTGTGTCATTTTATATTATGGTGAGACCAATTCTTGTAATTATTTCTGCAGATTCAAGACTGCTTAGTTTATAATTTTTGCACAACGAATATTACTGGTATTTCAATGTTTACTTCTCCTTGGAAGTTCCAGCATACGCTCAAAATATATAAAGATATTTTTCTTTTCGATTCTTCATTTGAATTATATAGTCATCGGGGTTATAGCATCTTAAATCAATGATTTGTCGAAGTAGGACAACCTTTTTTCATTTGCTGATCCACCGACTAGAGATGCAATGTATATTGAAGTACCCAACAAAATATTTAACCCTGGACTCTATATAGCGCTGATACAACAGTGAATATTTAACTTTAAAAGCAGTGCTCCAGCAAGGGCTTAACCCTGAGTGAAAAACAGAAAAACTAAAGTTTTTAAACCTTAATTTTGAACACAATAGTTGTTTCATGCGATGTTGAATTTTCTTAACATATTTAGTAACTTGTTCTCCAGAACTGTTTACTTGAAATTTATATTTTTTGGTATTGATTCCAATAGTGGATATTGGAGCACACTTTGTCATAGAGGCGTTTCTAATTTTTCTACGCTCTCAGTATGCACTCACTGGAAGTGTGAATCACATTTAACCATTGTCAATAATAAGTGTTAAGGAGAGTCAACGTCTGAAACACTAGTCTTGTGTTGCAACACGAACAACTCTGCAATGAAGATTTGGTATCCTTCATTTCTAAAAGTCCAATTTTGGCTGTAATTTAGGCCATAGTCGAGTCGAACTGAATGTATAGCATAATTTCCCGTTCATATGTCTAAATTTTCGGTCGTACTTTTCTTCTTCCGTATTAGGTAATACAGTATCATTTATATAGACTTTGTCTACGTCTATCTCCAACTCTGAATATTGCCGTTTCTTTGTGCTAAGACAATAGTTTCTTCTTTTCGTGATTGTATGTTTATAATTGCTCAAATCTTTCTTTTCTTTGAATTATTCTCTTATTGCGATTGGGATAGTTTTACAAATGGACTAAGCATGTACCAAACCTCTACTGCATAAAGATCGTTTGAAGTGAAGTTCCATAATACACACTGAACTTCTGCACCGTCCAAATAATAATAACACATTGGAAGTGTTATCATATACATGCTTTGTCTTGGTGTAAAAGATGGGCCACAGCAAATATTCTGCTCAATACCACAGATTTGCTTGCCAGCTGCTTGACTTCAACCAGTTGGACATGCCTCTTAGTGGCTGACAGTATGTGCATCTCTGATCACGAGCAGAAGTAGTCGGGGAGCATCATAGCCATGTGTTGAGAGGAATTCTTTGGGGTTTGAATAATTCGCCTTTAGAAACATGGGTGTTTTGTTCAACATCCTTAAACAACCCTTATTCAGGGACCTTTTAAGCGGGATGGGCTACTCAACCTGCAGAAAATTCTAACTGGGCTCCACCTGCAAGTTCATGCGCTGTTTATCTTGATATGAGATCACTCTGCCGCGCACATATGGTTGTAATGCATATGCCAGGTGTACCCTTATCAGACGGGTAGTCATGATGGGTATACTGGACTTCGTATATTTTACCCCAGTGACACTTTGATGGCGTGCACTACACTCTCACTCAATAATGATGATGATGATGATGATGATGATGATGGTGATAATAATAATAATAATAATAATAATAATAATAATAATAATAATAATAATAATAATAATAATAATAATAATAAAACCTACATGAACTTCTAACTTGTTGTCTCTTGAGGTCTCTGGGTGAGACTTGGATCCAACTTGTACAAATTCATAGCAAAAGTCAAACATATGATAATAATAATAATGATAATAATAATGATGGCGATGATGATGATGATGATGATGAAGATGATGATGATGATGATGATGATGATGATGATGATGATGATGATGATAATAATAATAATGATAATAATAATAATAATAATAATAATAATAATAATAATAATAATAATGATAATACTGAAACAGTACATTGATGGTGTTTGTTTATTTTGTTATTTTTTATACAAAAATCTTTACATGTACTGAATACTTTATACGTATAGTAAGCACCTTTATATATACTGGTGCTCTTTATATATATATAGGTACCCTTTGAATATATTCTTGGTACTTCTAACATATACTGGATACTTTTCATATGTGCTGGGTACCCTTTACATGTATTGGGGTATTCTTTGGATATATACTGGGCACACTTTTCATATACTGGGCACTTTTCATATGTACTGGGCGCTTTATATATATATATATATATATATATATATATATATATATATATGTATATATATATATATATATATATATATATATATATATATATATATATATATATATATATATATATATATATATATACCGTTACTTTCTAAATGTACTAGTTCCTCTTTAAATATTCTGGGTACTCTTTACACATGCTGTTAAATACGTCAGTTTTGTTTGTTGAATTGGGTTTCAAACGAAAGGTTCCGACTTTTGTTTTAGATACCTGGTATATATGTTCCTTAGCCCAAGGTCAATCCTGATCGTACAGGTGTCAGATAAAAAACGTCCCACCAGTGACTATACCACCTTTTGAAGGGTATCTAAGACTACATTTTATAATAAGTATTTGCCTTTTGTAAAAAGTTGGATATAACCATATATTTTGGTGCTGATATAGACCACATTCTATGATATAGATATATCATAGAATGTGGTCTATATCGAAACTTTATCACAACACTAAAATTAAACAAAATCCAATTATTCTCATGCTGATTTCATTTGCAAACTCCACTAAACATAACATAGATAGACCTGTCTCTTAGAATTAAATAACTGGGCAGGGCAAGGATACGGTGAGAAGAGATATGAAACGGAGACTCTTAAAACGTTAGCTAGTAGATGTTTTGTAATCATTGCAGTCGACTTCAAAAAAACAAGTATTTCTTTAAGACTTCTGTTTTTACGTTAAACCAATTATTATTTTTCAAAAATACTGTACCTAGTCACCTAAGATTATTCTGTGACTCTGTAGTATAGAAAAATTTGTCATTAGTATTCTTAAATCTTATTTGTGAAAGTAACAATGTACTAATAACATTGGCTTCGTGAATGTATGTTAGAAAAGCAGTTAAAAACTTCAAATTTCATCTAGGGAGAATCAGTTTGCAAGTCTTGAAATTATGATTTTAATTTTGAAAGTACCCAATGCTCTGTGACAAGTTGAAACAGTCCAATCTTTGTGGAATCGTTAATTCCAACTCTCCATATTCAGAAAATATTTTTACCATTTTTAACGAGGTACTTTTTTTATACAATGAGCTAGAAACATTTAACAAATCTCTCATGACAATTCTAAATAGATTAGTTCTGTCACTTTTTTCATTTTCTCTGTCTATATACATACGTACATAGATGGACATGTGGCCGATCACACATACGTACAAACATATATATATATATATATATATATATATATATATATATATATATATATATATATATATATATGTATATATATACGCGCACACACATATATATAAATTTACATACACTTACATGCATGTTAAATTGAGGTTATTATTTTAAATTTAAGGAAAGTAAATGCACATTAACTGATTGAGGAACCCAATACTGTGGCTGGAGTCAAATTTAATGTAAAATTCGTGTTGGCTGGACTTTAACTTCACTTTGAATTATTCCACATAAAACATGACATATTAAATTTGAAAGATAAAATTTGAAATAAATTTGAAATAAGAAATTCGAACAAATTTTGGAATAGAAATATCAAATTTGAAATTTAAAATAACAGATTTGATATGATTCATTAAAAAAAATTTAAATATGAAATTTGAATAATTTCAAATAACAAATATAAATTTGAAAACAGCTGGATTTTGTAAAATATATGGAATTTTCAAACCATTGCTGTGCCTTTGTTCAGCTTTAGCGTTCAAGCATCTCAGCTGACTAAAGTTGAAAGTTTATACACGCATTACAAGGTTCGGCTAAAAGCTGATCCTGTAACCGTTATCATACCATCACTCGCATAAACAATCTTCGAGTTAACAGGCAGAAATAACAATAATAATAAAATGAATTTGCATTAACAGATTTGAAATAAATCTGAAGTAAGAAATTTGAAAAGAATTGAAATATATATCAAATTTAAATACAATTGCATTTTGCAGAACAAATTAAATTTTCAAACCATTGCTGTATATTTTGGGGTTTCAGCTGTCCAAACCAGAAAGTTTATACAGCCGAAAAAACTTCAGCTAAAACCCGAACCAGTAACATAAATATTGCCGTCTCTTAACTTCTCTGACGTTGGCAATTTTCGAGTTAATAAGACAGAAATAACGAATATCAAATTTCCAAATCAAATAATAATGAAGTTGTCATTAAAACACGTCCAGGGGTCGCTAATTTAACATTCTATTTGACCTTTACGGTACCAATGCCAAGATTTCAGAAAAAGAGAGAGCACATTCGAACAAGGGGCTAAAAATAAAAATAATTCGGTCTGTGTACGTACGTATACGATGTTTGCTTGTGTGTGTGTGTGTGTTTGTGTGTGTGTGTGTTTGTGTGTGTATGTGTGTATGTGCGCGCGTATATTTGTGTATGTATGTATATGTATGTATATGTATGTATACGTGTGTGTATGTACATGCATGTGTCGATGGTTCTGTGTGTGCATAAGTGCGTGTCTATACGTGTGTATTTGTGAATGTATGTATGTATGTATGTATGTTTGTACATGTGTCTGAATGGTTGTATGTGCGCGTGTGTGTCTATAAGTGTGTATTTAAATGAAGACGTGTGTATGTGTGTATGTATGCTATATGTGTGTGCCTGAGTAATATGTGCAAGTGTTGTATATATATACGTTGTGTGTATATCTATAAGTGTGTGCATGTACGTATGTATGTCTGCGTGTGTCTGCGTGCGTGTATGCGTGTGCTTATGTGCATGTGTGTATGTGCATACATGTATATGCAAGTGTTTGTGTTCGTGTGTGTGTGTGTGTGTGTGTGTGTGTGTGTGTGTGTGTGAGGGTGTGGGTGTATTAGGGGAGAAGCAAGATAAGTAATAACGTGGAAACGAGTTCTAATATAGAACAAGTAGTTATTTATAAATCGTAATAAAGACGAAGAATGCGGGGTGGAAACGGGGTGGGGTAATGAAGTTATATAAACAACAACAACAACCACAACGACGACGTCAACAATAACAATAAATAATGAGAGTGTTTGAATGGTGAAGAGGACAGGGCACCTATATGTGGCCTGTCTGCGGTTGGATTTAGATCTGTCAGCGTCATTGTATCATTGTTGTGTCTTCCATTGTTAGAGGAATAAGCGGGGGTGATGGCGGACGTGGTGGGTGGGCAAATGTTCGTTCCTCTCTGTCCTGGTTGGCAAGTTTATTGGCAGTAAACGTCTGCTGTATATTAATGGAGGCAAAGATGAAGCATTGAGTTGGAGTTAGGGTTAGAGTGTGTGGTGAGGTGTGGTGTGGTGTGGTGTGGTGTGGTGTGGTGTGGTGTGGTGTGGTGTGGTGTAAAAGCTAAGGTTTATTTGGTTCAGATTTTGGCACCGCCATATTATGGTAGGTTTTTGAAACAAGTGTCAACGTTGCAATACACATGCGCAGACACGTTTACGGTCCGCTCGCTCGTTCGCGCTCGCACACATGTTTCTGCATGCCTACACACACATACACACATACACTAAATACACATGCGCACGTACACTAGACACGCACTCACGCGCGCGCGCACACACACACTAACAACACATGCACACACACACACACTAGACAGACACACACACACACACACACACACACACACACACACACACACAGATGCATCAAAACACGGAGTCGCCTTTTCTCTTTGACATTGATAGCAATTTTTAGCAAGATTTCTTGAGGCGTCGTCGTCGTCATCATTGTTAGCGTCATCATCATCATTTACATCACCATCGACAATAATAACAATGGTTTCAAATTTTGGCAGAAGGCCAGCAATTTTGTGTGAGGGGATAAGTCGATTGCTTCGACTCCAGTGCTCCAATGGTACCTATTTTGTCGACTGGAAAAGAATGAAAAGCAAAGTCAACTTCGGTGGAATTTGAACTCAGAACATGAAGACGGAGGAAATGACGCCTAGCATTTTGTCAAATGTGTGTGCATATGTTTATATATGAAAACACATTTGAAAGGTGTGATAACACCTGTCTACCATCCTTGCATCACTCTGACCAAAGCGTACAGAAAAAAGGAGAGGTGCTGGCTATCTTACCCGTACTGCTTATAATGAACCCAACCATAATTGATCAGCGTCCAACTGAACTTCCGTCCAGTCTCTTTTACTCTGTATTTTCAAAGATGGCTATTTTGTTTTGATAGATCTTGCCGGATCACACAGGTTTATTCAGAATCAAACACTACCGTCAACCAATGACAAAATATTGGGATAATTTAAATGAAGAATATTATTTGAGAGTGTCCTTAGCAAAATCATAAACTTAAAATTATCAATTATGTCCTTGATTACCGTTCTTTCTCGGTAGCGAAGCTACTTTTCAGCTCGTACCAAATTCTTCTAGTTGCTAATTCTGATACATATCTGCAAAGAACAGATGATGAGAACAAGTATGGCATGCTGAGATGAAGCTTAATTCAATGGTCCAAGCCTAGCGATTTTCCCTTCGTACAAACACTTGCGTGCACGCACGTCCTCACTCTTAGTTCTTCCTTTATCTCCAATGACGTTATCGGCTTTCCGCGTCACTTCACTTCATCTATGAGTTACGACAGACCTTCGCGGTAGGCTCTGAGGTCTATGGCTGCCCCTCCCTCACGGATAAGAATACTTATAGCAAATCGTGTCAATCAAACAACCTGAAATCTGTTGCCTAATTTCAGACAAGAAATCTACGAATGTCATGTGAAGTAAATAGGGGTAAGTACCCCCATACGACCTTTACCTCTCGGTCTACTCGTATTCGGTTGAGATTTCAGGAGGACGTGTATACTTTTAAAATAAGGTTGAACCTGGAAATCAAACTGTCAAGAATAGAATTTTGTGTTTCAAACAAGAAATGCTTTCAAGAAAGAAATGCTTTCAAAATGTATCATCTGTCGCATGGCATCAGCACATGAATACGCTATTAAAATAAAAGAATCACTTGCTATAATACGAGATGGAGTTCATTTTGTTACTGTTAGAAGAGCACATCATACTCCAAAATATATTTGGAAATCGAACAAGGAAAAATAATCTTAATGTAATTTTAGAAATAGGTCCGTGTTTGCATGTGGCACTCAAGTTTTATGTTTCATTCATCGTATGCTATATATCAGCACAGTTTCCGAGAAAGAATTATAGCATATGGAGGGAAGCAAGTTAATATTAAATCGTTTCAAGTTCAGAATGGTGTACAGTTTATTTTTATGATGCATATTTTTCTGCAAGACAGATTGTATTTACGTTATAGTTCGTTTAAATAGCACTGTGCTACAAGAGATCTTCTATTGCTTCCTTTTTTTCTGTGGGGGCCTACAATAGCTCTGATTAAAATAGATCCATCTTTGGGACAGAAAGGAGTAATATAGTTCATAAGCAGGGACTTAATATCTGTTTTAACAAATGGAGAGAAAAGTGTGACGGAGTTGAGAATGTCTGTCTATTCGTGGGCAAATAGGCCTCCTAAAAGAATTAACAAAAGCATCTTACAAATTACCTTGCTCACAAATGACGTTCAGATCTCTGTGTGATATATCTTAAACAGACAGACATAAATACAAATATATTTGTATGTGTGTTTGATGTTACATTTGTGTGTGTGTTTGATGTTTCGACAAGAACACCTTGCTAAACTCTCTCTCTCTCTCTCTCTCTCTCTCTCTCTCTCTATATATATATATATGTATATATATATATATATATATATATATATATATATATATGCATAAACACATATACACATATGCACGAACACACAAGCGCGCGCGAAAATCTTAGTAGTATCTCATTAGTTTATTTTTATCAGACAAACGAACTAGGAATGCTGTT
>NC_142929.1:80016110-80021110 GCF_046866305.1 Octopus bimaculoides
ATGTATATTCTGCCTGGAATGCAGTATTCTAAAAATCCGGAGGTATCATTCTTACATTTGTACATTTCTATTGTTTCTTCTTAGTTTCCAAAATGTTACATTTAGATAGTATTCAACAGATCGTTACACGCATTTTGTCATTGGATTGAAGTAGTGGTGAATCTTCGTCGTTGGTCGACGAGGATTCAGTTGTCTGACCGACTAAATAACTTGCTCGTGCACGTGCTTTAACGATACTTGGTGGAGTATTTCAAATTCATGTGATCACTTAACATAAATCTCAGGACATTTCAACGTGACACAGTGTGTAACAAGGTTTTACTATCTAAAATACTGGTGCAGTCCAACGGACGGGCTTCTTAACAGTTTTCCGTTTATATCATTTCAGTTACAAAGACTGGTCAACCTGAGGCTATAGAAAATAACATCCACCGAAGATGCTAAACACTAGGATCCAAAGCAACAGCTTATAATTGTGAAGCAAACTGCCTAAGCATTCTATCACACTGTTCCAGTTTTTATTAAATCTATTATAAAATCTAATTTATTGTCATCACATGTTACATATATCACACTACTTTAAATATATTAGTTTGTCACTCGCATAATAAATGATATGACGATGGATCATCGTCGTTCCACGACGAGGTTTCAGTTGTCTGATCAATGGAATAACCTGGAGCTGAGCTATGTTGAATTTTATCCTTTAAGTATGACTGACAAACTGGTTGCAACCAGGTGCAGACAGGTTTTCTAACTTAAAGCTTGTAAAATTCAGCTGCGTTTCCTTCATTTCTTTGCTGTCAACTTTACTCCGAAGAGAGATCTGTGTCCGAAACATTAGAGGTTCCTCTCATCATACATGGAAATACATATGTACATACACACGGCACCTAAGGGTAGTGTTTTCTACTATGGCTTCGAGCCCACCAAAACCTTGTGAGTGGATTTGAAGGACGGAAATTGAAAGAAACAAGCCACACACACACACACACACACACACACACACACACACACACACACACACATATATATATATATATATACACACACATATATATATATATATATATATATATGAAATTCACTGTCATTAAGAGTATTGCTGCTAGACACCATGATTATATATATATATATACATATATATACACACATATATTTATATATATATATGTACATACATACATACATACATATATATATATATACATATGTATGTATGTATGTATGTATGTATGTACACACACATGTATGTATGTATGTGCACGAGTGTGCGTGTGTGTTTGTGTGTATGAGGATGTTTGTATGTGTGTATGTGTGTGTGAGAGTGTGCGTGCGGGCGTGTGTTTGTGCCTCTGTTTGTCCCCACCATTGCTTGACAACCGGTGTTAGTGTGTTCATGTCCCCGTAAGATAGCGGTTCGGCAAAAAGAGTCCGACAGAATGACTTCTAGGCTTTAAAAAATAATAAGTACTGGGATCAATTCGTTTCGACTAAAATGCTTCAAGGCGGTGCCCCGGCGTGGCCCCAGTCTAAGTAAAACCATGAAAATATATGTATATATTATAAAGTCGGGCCTCATCTAAGTGAGGTGGATCGGTGCGTAATAATGCCACCGAGAAGAAGGCCCTGAAACGGTGCATAGTTTCTCCTGATAACCCCCATAAACCGGGTAGTGTTTAGTACGCGAAGCTTTAAACTGGCAGCACTAATCTATCTATCTATCTATCTATCTATCTATCTATCTATCTATCTATCTATCTACCTATCTATCTATCTATCTATCTATCTATCTATCTATCTATCTATCTATCTATCTACCTATCTATCTATCTATCTATCTATCTATCTATCTATCTATCTATCTATTATAAAAGAAATGTATCGATATGCGCTTATATTTACATAAATATACGTTTATATATATATGTGAATGATATATAAGTGTTTATGTATGCATTTACATGTGTGCATACATATATATGTATATAAATGTATATATATATACATATATATATATATATATATATATATATATATATATATATAATGGTCTCTCTTTTCACCTTCCCAATCCCTTCCCCTAACAGCGTTACCCTGTTGTCTCTGTATACAAGACGTATATATATATATATATAAGTCTAATCCAGAGGGTGATATACTTCACTCTGAAATGGATGATTGATATGAATCCACTTCAGTCGTGGATATAGCGTAGAGAGTGACGTAGATATAGCATTGTGATATACAGAGATATGCCATCGTGAATGACGTGGATATAACTTAGTAATGGCGGTCCTGTCATGCATACTTGCCCACCATGAAGAACAGAAGACCTAAGTCTTTCGTATTGTTTGTATGACTCAACGGAATATATGACTCACCACATCAATTCCGAAGCGAAATATATTTACCTTGCGAACCGAGATAAAAATATCATACAAGTGTGAAATCGGAAAATCTCTTAGATTTAGAATTAATTTAAATGGAATATTTCTCATCAACGAGTAGATAACCAGAACGCGATTAACTCCAAGCTGGAAAAGACAGCCACATGCTATTACACCGAACGAACGGATTGCTGAACCATAAGCCTATTTGAGCATATTATTTTGCTTTCTGTGTCCAAAAATGAAAGGATTCGAATTTTGTCATTTGAAACTATTACGAAAAAGATCTTGAGTTCTATAAAATAACTACCAGTAATACGCTGGTTTCAGTGTAACTGACCGTACAGTATACTTTATTATAAATTTATTGATTCTCACTTCTTTAAGAAAGATTATGGAATGCATCAACATGAGAACAGGAAGTACATTCGAAGGTTAAAAAACATGACGGAACAAAAAAGTAGGATATCAATTCGATGTACAGACAGATACACATATATATGCACATACACACATGTTAACAAATCTATATGCACACACACACACACACACACACACACACACACACACACACACACACACAAACACACACACATATCCATACAGACACACATATGTGTATATGAATGGATATATATATATATATATATATATATATATATATATCGTGGTACTCCGTCGATTACGACGACGAGGGTTCCAGTTGATCCGTTCAACGGAACTAGCACTCCACAGTCATGTGTAACCTTAACGTAGTTCTCGGGGAGATTCAGCGTGACACAGAGTGTGACAAGGCTGGCCCTTGGAAATACAGGTACTATAGAAACAGGAAGAAAGAGTGAGAGAAGGTTCGCCCCCCCCCTGGTGGAGACTCGATGGACTTTGGGTGTTTTCACTTAATAAACACTGAGAACGCCCGGTCTGAGAATGGAAACTGCGATCCTACAACCGCGAGTCCGCTCCGCTACCCTAACCACTGGGCCATTGCGCCTCCATATATAGGCCGAAACTGTAATGATGATTGGAAGTTTGACTGAAGAATAGAAAGCCACGAAGGTTCCGACCTGATTTTCCTGTCCGTCTTTGTATCATCCTTCTGTCCGTATGTTTTCATTGTCGTCCGTTACGCTCTTGTTCCATTTTTTGGGATTTATACGAAAGAAAACTCCGAATGACCTGTCCTTGTTTTCTTTGTATCGTCTATCTGGATGTTTTGTTGTCTCTTTCTTGTATCACCTGTCGGGATGTTTTGCGTTTTTGTCCCATTTTGTATTATATATATATATATATATATATATATATATATATATATATATATATATATATATATATATATATTTATATACACACACATACACACTGTTTCCTTTTATTATGCAGGTCAATCATTCCTCAATAAAATCAAAACTTTTTGTCCGGTTTTCTTCAACTTTTACGGGATATGTTGGATTACGTATCCCATATCTTGTGTACGTTTCGTCTAAATCGGTATAGATTTAAAGTGAAAATGAAGAATAACACGTTTATAGAGTGTTTCTTTTTATTATGCAAGTTAACAAGATACTGCTTTCTCCCATGTCTTAATTTCTGATGCAGAAAATGTAGAAATGGGTCAAAGTAAACATATACAACCAAAGGAAAAGAAAGAAATGGTGAAAGTACTGAGAGAAGGGGATACAACAATTATAATTTCTAAAAAGCTAAATAAAGATCACAGAATAAAAAAAAAAAGAACAGGTATGAAACATTGGGAGAGTAAGAATAAGGAAGAAAACGGGTTTCAAAAATGTCACAACTAGAGATAAGAGAAAACTCAAAAGAATTATGTGCAAGAAATGTGGGTTAACCAGCAAACAAATATTTGAAGAAGCAGGAATCTCCAACGTACAAAAGAAGAAACGTTGTACAATACTAAAATAGGCAAAAGTGATAAATTTTGCAAAATTGCCTCCTTTAAATAGAGTGCACAAAAAAAAGAGTGACGTGGGCAAAAAGATATATGAAGACAGATTTTACAAAAGTAATTTTAACTGACGAGTGCAGAGCAAAATTAGATGGACCTGATGGATGGGCAAGATGCAGGATGTCACATGGAAAAAGTCTACCAACACGATTAAGAAGATAGGAGGGTGGCGGAGGAATCATGTTTTGGGCTGGTATAGTTGAAGGAGACATTATAGGCCCATCTAAGATTGTTGATAGAGTCAAAATAAGTGCTGAAAATTATTGCAAGTTTCTAGATAACAACTTCTTACATTGGTACAAATCAACACCGTGAAGTTTCAAGTTAAAGAGCATATTTATACATAATAATCATCCTTCACACTCTGCCAAACTCACTATTAACCATTTAGTAAAGAAAGGTTTCAAAGAACACACGATAATGGAATGCCCCGCCCCCCGATAGAGAATTTGTGGTCAATTATTAAAAACAGATATATATTCTAATGGTAAACAATATCCAAACAAGGATTTACTATGGGAAGCATTAAAAGCTGCTGCAAATAATATTAAAAGTGAGATCGTTGAGAAATTGACAAAATCAGTTGATGACAGAATATTTAAAGTTATAGATGGTAAAGGAGGTATATAAAGATGTAAAATATATAC
>NC_142929.1:80026110-80033610 GCF_046866305.1 Octopus bimaculoides
TTAACTCCTTCGTATAGTGACGATATATAAACTGACGGTGAGAAAAATTTAAGCTGATGGTGAGGAAAATGAGATAGACGACAACACAGTCGAGATGGTAGATAAAAAAAAATGAGGTTGATAATAGTTTCGTTCCTTCGTATAGTGACGATATTTAAATTGACGGCGAGAAAATTAAAGTTGACGACGAAAATGAGATAGATGACAGCACAGTCGAGATGGCAGATAACAAAACTGAGGCTGATAAGGGATTTGAAAGGAAACATTTTCCAAAGTATTGTTTTTCTGAAACGGTAGGAAAACCAATTCAGAAACACTTGGCTGCTATATCTAACAATTCACGCGAATGCATAAGGGCTTCCTTGTTGGCTTTGAGAATTTCGCAACGTCACAATATAGTATTTGGTTCTTTCTAAAGCGTTGTTACGAAATTACTGTTGTGAAGCTACGGAATCCAATATTTATCAACCGAGGGATAAACAAAAGTATGTCTTCCAAAAAGGGGATTCGATGTCAAAAAAATGTTAGACACCAACAAGACGTCTCAGAAAATTCAGAGCATCATTTATTCTTAAAGTGGTTTTCTGCTCTCATCAAAGTTGAAAATTCTCATTAGAATCTGGAACTCTTGGCAATCAGCAACACAAATAGTAATTTACATATCTTGGTAGTGAAGTGAATTCGAACACTTCCCTTGATGATGAAATCGTCAACCGTCTTGCAAAGGCAACCAACGCATTTGGCAAACTCTGTCATCGCCTATGGATTGAAAGGGGCATCAGACTTGACATCAAAGTACAGGTCTATAAAGCTACTATTCTTACTACTCTCTTGTATGACTCAGAATAGTGGATACCATGCAGATGACACATTAACCAACTAGACATCTTCCACAAAGGCTGTCTGAGGAAAATCTGCGGTTATTCACTTAAAGACATTTTCTAATGCCAACCTGTTTAGCAAGAGTAAGATTGGTGGAATCGAGAGCTTCTTTATGCAATCACAATTATGCTGGGCCAGCCATGTCATCAGAATGAGTGGCGAAAGAATACTCAAAGTCCTCATGTACAGCCAGCTTAAGAGTGGGAACAGGAATATTGGTCGACCGTGGCTCAGATATAAGGACAACCTGAAGAGTAACGTCATAGAAATGAAGATAGCTCACAACACCTTTGAGCAAACAGCCTTGGAGCGAACAAAATGGGGATCGTTGTGTCAAAATGGTGTTAGAAACTTAGTTGCAACCAGCATTAACAGGCTTCAGGATTCAAGGCAAAGGAGAAACGCGGCTGTAAATATACCACCAACACTGACATGTACTCCTGACATATAATGCAGGATATGTGGGCATTTTTGTAAATCATTGGCGGCACTTAAATGTCACGTTCGACATAAGCGTTATGACTGCCAAAGAAAGAGTAAGTTGTCGGAGCCTCATACGTCAAAACCGATGGGGGAATTTATCATATAGATGTAGTTAAATAGACAGATATGTGCGAATGTATTTATATATATACATGTGTATATACATACATACATACATATATGAATTTATATATATATATATATATATATATATATATATATATATATATATATATATATATATATATATATATATATATATATATATATATATATATATGCATATATATTAACTTAAATGTATATAATTTATTATTAATGATGTTTTCGTTAAATGCATCCATTATATATATATATATATATATATATATATATATATATATATATATATATATATATTAATATATATATATACATATAAATATATATATGCGTATATATATATGTATAAATATATATGCCATATGTATATATTTATGTATATCATTATGATTTATTATTGATGATGTTTTCGTCAAATACTATACATATATACATAATACATGCAACCATATACGCACACACTTATATGTATGTATGTATGTATGTATGTATGTATGTATGTATGTATGTATGTATATTTTTTGTGTATGTATATATTGAACGAAAACACCAAAAATAATTTCTCGCTTTATTCCCGACAGACACAAACATACACACACGTGCGCTCACACAAACATATACACACGTGCGCTCACACACACACTCATGCACACCTGCGCATACACTCACACGCACACTGCCGCAAGTACACACACACACGCACATACATACGCACACTCATACACTCACGCATACACGAATAAATATCAACCTTTGCCACCATCTTTAAATAAGTGAAAAATGCACACAGTGATGTTAATGAGACGCCGCTCCTGGAAACTTCACTACAGCTGTTGTTACTTGATGTAATGATGATAACAGTGTGGTGGTATGAGTGGTGGTAGATGCGGTGGTACTGTTAGTAGAGGTGGTGGTGATGAATGCGGAGGTGGTTGTGCTGGTGGTGCTATTTGTAGTGCTGGCAGTAGTGATAGTAACGGTGGTGGCATTGTTGGCAGTGGTGGTCGTGGTGATAGCGGGGGTGATGGTGGTGGTAGTATTGCTGCAAGGGTGATGATGATGATGATGATGATGATACACAGTAACAAAAGTATAAATTATAGCGGTAGTCAATTCAAATATTCCCTCATAACATTCACTGAATTTCTCTTGATTATTTCGTCTTCCATTCTTCTTTCAATTGAAACTTTCTTTCGTCTGCTTTCTGTTTTCATTCGTTATATTAATCTGCTTTAAAATTTTCTTTTTCGATTTCGTTTGTTTTTTGGTAGAAGTGGAGGACAAGGAAACATTTTTGCGTTCCCTTCATTCAATCCCTTCATTCGAGATCTTATCTTTGATTGCTGCAGTTGTTCATTTCGTCGTTTTTATCCTTACCTATTCATTCTTTACGATCACGTTTCCCTCGTTTTCTTATTTTCCTATCAAATCTTCAACTCTTTCCCCGTTACTTCTTTACCCTTATGTTTCCTTTCAGTCATATAATTTCTTCAACAAAATGAAAGTCGCTAAAGAAACATAAATGTCATATTAACTTAAATAAATTCACGCATGAATTAAACGGGATTTTGTACTAAACATGGGTAAACGGAGCCAAGACGAAAATTCACGAATTATTCTCGGGAAATAACAAAAGATTGTTATTTGTTTCGAGTACAGCAAGATCTGAGACGATTATTTGCATATTATTCTTAGCACGTCTAAGCAGGTTCAGATACGAAAAATGCTAATCGCTGTAGTGTAAGTTATAGAGGAATAACTTCTGTGTTTCACGACGAGTGAGTGTTAAACAAATCGGCTAATTGGCGTACGGAATTCTTGGACACCGGTCGACATGTGTCACATCAGCCAGAATTATCCGCTAAGCATTCCGTCCAGTGTGATAACAATTCTGCCAGCTCGCTGCGCTTGTAATAATAATAATAATAATAATAATAATAATAATAATAATAATAATAATAATAATAATAATACTTTCTACTAAAGGTGCAAAGCCTGAAATTGTTTTTGGTGGGAGGATATGTCTCTTAAATCGACTCCACTACGCAACTGGTACTTAATTTATCGAGCCTGAAAGGATGAAAGGAAAAGTTGACCTCAGCGGAATTTAAACTCAGAACGTAAAGATGAACGAAATACCGCTAAGCATTTTGCCCGGCGTGCTTATGATTCTGCCAGCTCACCTCATTTGTAACAACAACAACAATAATAAATTCTTTTATTAGACACACGGGCTCAGATGAGGGTGACAGTAGCAAGTATGGGTTGTATTAGAATAGTAATCGTGAACAAGAAGTAAACATAACCAACAAAACTAATTGATTACATCGACCCCAGTACTCAACTGGTACTTAATTTATCGACTCCGAAAGGATAAAAGGCAAAGTCGACCTCGGCGAAATTTGAACTCAAACCATGAAGACGGACGAAGAACCGCTAAGCATTTTGCTCGGCGTGCTAACGATTTTGTCACTTCGTCTCTTTGATGATGATGATAATAATGATGATGATGATGATGACGATGATGATGTTGATGATGATGATGATAATAATAATAATAATAATAATAATAATAGTAATAATAATGATGATGATGATGATGATGATGATAATAACAATAATAATAATAATAATAATAATAATAATGATAATAATAATAATAATAATAATAATAATGATGATGATGATGATGATGATGATGATGCTGATGCTGATAATAATAATAATAATAATAATAATAATGATGATGATGATGATAATGAATATAATAATAATAATAATAATAATAATAATAATAATAATAATAATAATAATAATGATGATGATGATGATGATGATGATGATGATGATGATGATGATGATGATGATGATAATAACAATAATAATAATAATAACAGCAAGAATAACAACAAAAACAGCAACGGCAATAGTAGAAGCAGCAGCAACAGCGACAACATCAGTAACCTCATCCAATAAAAACAGAACAAAAGAAACACTAACGAAAACTCCAAGAAAAATAATAAAACAAATAAACGAGTAACAACAAAGACAGCAGCGGCATCAGCATTAGCAGCAGCATCACCACCAATAACAACAACAACAATTACAACAACAACAATTACAACAACAACCGCAAGCAATGAATACAACTACAAGAACGACAGCAAAAACAACAGCTTCATCAGCTGCTCAAAAACAAAACTAGACAACACTTCCTGCAAAAGCTGTCCCACCACAAACACAGCCACCACCACCACTACCACCACCGCCACTGGCAACAAGAACAGTAACAACAATAATAAGAGTAATAACAACAATAAAAAAACAACAGCAGCAGCAACAACAACAACAACAACAAAGACGCCCTCGATAAGAACAACAGGATATTAGAAGCAAAATAAGTAGATTGGTGAAATAATACTTCTTTGGAACAAGGTAATGCAAGAACTACTGCGGACAAAAACAATGTGTGTGGTGTATGTATATATATATATATATATATATATATATATATATATATATATATATACACACACACACACCACACACACACACACATATATATATATATATAGTACATATATATATGTGTGTGTATATGCATGCTTGTACGCATATATATAATATATATATACACACACTGTGACTATGTATTTATTCATGTGTTTGTGTGTGTGTGTGTGTATATACACACACACACACACACACACACACACACACATATATATATATATATATATATATATATATATATATATATATATATATATGCGATTATAAAAACATTACGCTCATACATACATGCACGCTTCTCCCTTACTCCACGAGCGTAAAGACAGGAACAGACGTACGAAAAATACTAAGCGAACAATACAAAACAAACCTATACATACGTGCATAACATAGATATATACACACGTGTATATATATATACATACATACATACATACATATATATATATATATATATATATATATATATATATATATATATATATATATATATATATATATATATATATATATATGTATATATATATATATATATATATATATATACACAGATACATATATATATATATGTATATATGTATGTATGTATGTATGTATGTATGTATAATATATATGTATATATACACTCACACTCACAATAATGTAGCTATGTATGCGCGTATGTATGTATATATCTATATATGTATATTTAGCAATACAGTTTCTTTCATTTTCCAGTGTACGTATGTGGTTGTGTATGAGTGAATAAACTTACACAAGCATACACTTCACTAGGAAACATCTAGAATATATCCATGAAAAAAAAAAGGACAGCAAAAACGTAACAAAATGATGTATAGCGGGAAAGAAATTCATGATATCCACTAAAAAACAAAACAAACAAAAAAAGACAAACAAAACAAATAAAAAAAAATCAAACAATAAATTTTGTGATTCGTTGGAAACATAACCGTCAGGAATAAAATTATATTTCTTTCGTAATTGGCATAAGACAAATTTATCAAAGCGTGGTTTGGGGTATAATAATCACAGAACTCTCCAACATATTACTGGTTGGTTCTTTATAATACTCCTTCGATCCTTAGGACTTTAATCCCTGAGTGGGGACATACTGCGTGTCTTGTGGGTATTTTCAGTCTGGATGGGGCTAAATCTGAATATTGCTGATTTCTTCCGGAAAGGAAAATGCCCTGGTGCTTTATTAAACCTCAAAAGACCAAAAGCAAGATTGACCTCGGCGGGGTTTGAATACAGTGTACAGAGAGCTGGGAGGAGTACTGCAATGTATTCAAGCCAGCTCGCTTCCTTCGGATTATTTATCATATATCTAGGGTGGCGAGCTGACAAAATCATTAACACGCTGGTCGAAATGCTTAGCGGCATCTCGTTCGTCTTTCTGAGATCAAATCATGCCGAGATAGATTTTGCCTTCCATCCTTCCGGGGTCGATAAATTAAGTACTAATCGTGCACTGGAGTTGATGTAATCGATTTCCCCACTCACTCGAAATTGTTGGCCTTGCGCAAAAATATGAAACCATTAATAATCACATATCTAATGCGGTGAGTTGGCAGAATTGTTTCAGCGCATGGAACAAAATATTAAACGGTATTTCTTCCGACTCTTTAGGTTCTGAGTTAAAATTTCCCTGCAGTCATCTTTGCCTTTTTATCCTTTAGGGGGTCGACAAAATAAGCATGAATTAAACACTGGAGTCGATGTAATCGTCTTGTCCGCTCGCTTAAAATTGCTGGACTTGTCCCCAAAATTTGGAGCCATTATTAATCTCGTATCCAGAACTGAAGTTAACGGTCTCCTCTAAATCATATCTTTATTACCAATAGTAGCAATAACAGCGTTAAATCATCTAACGTACTTAGAAGCATTTAATAACTGGTACTTGTTCTAACGTTCACATAAGTACAGAACTCAAACTTAATTCCGGCGTATAACAGCTGAAGGATAGACAGTCGTGAAGTAATACTTTTTCTACCGACCTTGTAGTTTCGTTCAGTTTTACTCATGACGTTCGTAGACAATGGAATCGATCGCAATTTACTACCGGAATCGACACCGGTTGAAATTGACACCGATTGGAAGTGAATACATAACAACCAGTTATTGAACACGACACAGAAAGACATTTGATATAAAGTTTCTCAATTGCAACCATTTTCCTCTCAATAGTAAAAAAAAATATCGTTTCATTTCAAAAGGCGCAGCACTATTTTCTTTCTGTACAGAGAGATTGTATTTAATTTATTGTGACATCCTGCAGTCATTTGAGACTATAGAGTCATCAACCTGTGTTCAGAGTAGGACGGTGCTTGAGATTTTGTCCATGGAAGAGGAGTTCTTGGTTCACTGTAGCGTTCTTTGTTGTTTAGTAATAGAATAAAATGGTACCATTGTTAGGGCAGAAGATTTATTCCACAGTGATGCTGGCTTTGGAAATCTCAATGCAGTTGCTCGAGTTCTAGATACAGCAATCAATTCTTCTACAAATAACATCCTGATATC
>NC_142929.1:80038610-80043610 GCF_046866305.1 Octopus bimaculoides
CAAAGTACATAAGGAACTAGAGGATGGACAGAAGTTTAATCTTACAGCTGTTTCGGCCTAGTTTTAGCAAGCCCCATTCTATCCGAATTTTCCTTTCCGGAGTGATTATCGGATGACATTTTGAAATGGGGTTACACGCCCGAACCACTAGGCCTCTTCAGAGATTCACAAAGGGTTTCATACAAATGTAGAGCAAGAGGTAAAAACAGAGGTGTGGTAGAGACCAGAAGAAAAATAACAGCAAAAATAAGATAGAAATAAAAATAAAAAATAGAATTAAAATCAAAATCAAAATCAAAATCAAAATAAAAATAAAAATAATATGGATAGATACTATCCCTTAGTGGGTTGAACCCCCAACCCCTAACTCTCTCACGTTATATATATATATATATATATATATATATATATATATATATATATTTATATATATTTCTGTGTGAGTTAGAGGTTGAGAAACCAACTAAGAGATAGTACCTATTGAATATACTGCTGGTAGTGTACACAATCATTCATAGTGAAGTGCTAGTTATTGCATGGTAATATCGCAATTGAGTATTATATATGGATGGGGGTAAAAAGTAGTTTACTCTTGATTTATTCGGCAAATAAGAAAACGGAGAGGATATAAAATCGCCAGACATCAGCCAGTAAACACTCCAGTATGTCTATTTATTCAAATATATTGGATGAATACACACACACATGTATGAGTGGTTCAGATTCTCGTGTGTAAAAAGCTGGTAACTGCATAAACAAAGGTGTGAATACATATAAGCATATAGAAACAAATGACCAATTGAGCAAAGAAGCAAATTAGCAAAAAGCTGAATGGGTGTGTAGGTGCTAGTTTCTTACGGCCGTTTCTGCCAAGAGGCAACGAAATATTCCAGGTTATTTTCATTTCTTCAGTGTTATGCAGGGAAAAGTAGACAAAGCTTGGATAATGGATGTGCCCCTAGGCTTCTTCAGAGGGTCTAAGTAGTTGGGGGTGGGTAACACATATAAAAGCCAGTTATGAATAGCTAAGTTGTGTTTATCTTTTTAAATAGAGTAGAATAAGAATAAGTATAAGAGTAAACACGAGAATATAAGTGAAGTTCATCATAGTACAGTAATATAATATAAAATCCATGTTATTTCATCTAGTGGTGGGTAAGGGAATATAATCGTTCTCAGGAGAATTTTTTCAGAAGGAATAATTTTAGGCAGTAGCTCACATTGTGTTTCCACAGAACTTTAGTGGTGGGTTTGATGGTATGGTCCGTGTTACAGCGGTGAAAGTTTATATGTAAAGAGCCAGTTAGTACGTGTAGCGTTGCAGAGGGTATGTCATTAGTGTATATATATATATATATATATATATATATATATATATATATATATATATATATATATATATATATATAAATAAACATAATTAAGGGATCAGCAAGCATTTGCTTCACCACATACCGAAGTTCAGAAATAGCAGCTAAAAAAGCTGAGACTCCAACTGATAGCATTACTTGTAACTCACAAAGGCAAAAACAAGAAGAAAAAACAATGAAAACTAACCATTTAAAGTTAATCATAGACGCGTTTCTGGATTATGAATGATAATACTCAATTTCCGTCATCGGTATGATATTCCAGTAGTACATTCGACTATGCTAGCAAACCGCGCAAGTATGAACGTGTGAACATCATGCCTCGACACAACCTGAAAGCATAACCGAACTTACCTCGGCCAGTCATTCCACTACTTCCTCCTCAAGAAATTACCATGTGCGTCACAAGCAATACCGCAGAAACTTTGCGTTTACTACCATGGAGTGAATAATTATTACAAATTAAAAGGGTAAAGGTTTATCAATTTATTAATTTATTAATAAATCAACAATTAATAATTTTTACCAAGCCCTTCGGTATGTAAGCACCATTATCGGTGGAGAACTTATTTAAAAGTTCCTATACATATGGATATATATGTATGTATATATATGTATATATATATATATATAAATATATATATATATATATATATATATATATATATATATATATATATATATATATATATATATATATATATATATATATATATATATATATATATATATATATATATATATATGTATATATATATATATATATATATATATATATATATATATATATATATATATATATATATATATATATATATATATATATATATATATATATATATATATATATATACATATGTATACATATATATGTATACATACGAATATGCGTGTGTGTGTCTATACATAATATATTTATGCCAGTATACATACATAATTACATACACACACGCACACACATACATACATACATACATACATATATATATGTATATACATTTATATACATATATATATATATATATATATATATATATATATATATATATATATATATATATATATATATATATATATATATATATACATATACACACACACACACACACACATATATACTTGATAATACAAATTCGGTGTGTGTTGCGTTCCATTACTTGATAAATACAAAAACGTATAAACAAACGACATTTTTACTGAAGGTAAAAACAAACGGGAGACAAACAGAAAGTTCGTAACTCTTCATAACTCTTCTCTGTCATTTCCTTTCCTTGCTGTCTTTCTCCTCTGCTGGCTGCTGTTACGTGACCAGCGGCCAGTTCCTCTTTTACTTCCTTTCTTAGACTGGTCCCTCAGTTGACCAGTCACTTCTATTCTAGCCCTGTTACTTACTCCCATTCTCTCTCTCTCCATCTTCTATTCCTAGCCTTTCTCACTTGTGTATTCCTAGCCTTTCTCCTTCCCTTTCATCCACTTCCCCCTTCTTTACACAGTCGCTCCCTCTCCCTGCTGTCTTTCTCCTTTGTGTGCTGCTGTCACGTGACCAGCGGCCAGTTCCTCTTTTTCTTCCTTTCTTAGATTTGTCCCTCAGCTAACTAGTCACAAATTCTGTCTCTCCGTTCTTCAACATTCAAAACATTTTCTAAGCGTTACCCACTATTCTCGTCTTTTTGGTCCCTAGGCCATATTTTGTTCAACTGTTTATCCTTGTCCAATGTCCTACATAACACTATATGTCGCTTTGCTTGTTTTGTTTCGTTTTGTTTACTCTTGTTTCTAATTCTACGCATGAAAACCTTTTTTTGCGAGCAACGCCAATTGGGAAGCACTAACTCTTATTACTCATTCTTATGCGAAACTGAACAGTATCATTGGTCGATAACTGATGACGAATTATGGACATTCTGTTTGTCTCCCGATTGTTTTTACATTCAGTAAAAATGTCGTTTGTTTATGCATTTTTCATTTATATATATATATATATATATATATATATATATAGAGAGAGAGAGAGAGAGAGATAGATAGATAGATATAGGTATACACAAATATATGTGTGTGTGTATGTATGTATGCATGTATATATATATATGCGTGCATATATGTATATATATATACATATATTATATATATATATATATATATATATATATATATATATATATATATATATATATATATATATATATATATATATGTGTGTGTGTGTGTGTGTGTGTGTTTGTGTGTGTGTGTGTGTGTGTGTGTGTATTTACATATATATACATATATATACACACTTAAATGTATATACGTACATCCGTATAAACAAACATCTCTCTCTCTCCAAATATATTTATAAAACACAGACAAGCGAATGAATCGATGGATTTCTTTGCCGCCTCACCTATAACAAGCGAGGCAGTTACGATGGATTACATCGACATTAGTGGTGAAGTTATACTACTAGCCATAGATGAGGTGGGCGCAAACTCAACTATAGATTCTCTTCCAGAGCTTTCTTGCAAATGGCAGGCTGCCAAGCAAACTGAAGAAGGGAATGATATGCCCAATCCATAAAGGAGGAAGCAAAGCAGATGCCAAAAATTATAGGCTTATCTCTCTGACTTCCCACATCAGCAAAGTCATGGAAAGGAAACTAATCGCATTCCTTGAATAAAATGCCTTCCTGAGTGATACCCAGCATGGCTTTCGACCAGGTAGGAGCTGCCTGACCCAGCTCTTACAGCACTATGACTGGGTGTTGAGGAAGTTACTCAACAACTCAAATGTAGACGTAAAAAGGTTTTGATAAAGTGGATCATGGTAAGATATGCCACAAACTGCGTGATCTCTACATAGCTGGAAAACTTGGAGAGTGATTACATGACTTTCTGAAAGATAGAAGTCAGGCAGTAGTGGCTAATGGAGCCACCTACAAGAAAACTCAAATAGTGAATAGTGTTACACAGGGACCACTGCTTTTCATAGTAGCCCGTCCAGATATGCCCTCAGCTACTCGCAGAAAATACAGAACCCCAGCGATATTGCATCCCTGCAGTAGGAGTTGGACTCAATTTATACATGGGCTGAGGGCAATAATATGCAGTTTAATGCTGGAAAATTCCAAGCCCTGCGCTACCAGCACCCAAAGCTGAAAATAAAACTTACAGGGTACCTTGGCCTACAGGGGATTACAATCCCAGAGTCTAAATCAGTTCAAGACCTGGGTATCGACATGAGTGATAATACCTCTTTCCAAGTGCACATTACCAGGATGGTGATAAAGTGCAGACGACTGGCTGAATGGATCCTGAGAACCTTCAGAACCAGAGAGAAGGAAATCATGATGGCCCTCTGAAGGACATTCGTTCTCAACAGCCTGGACTACGCTTCCAGCTATGGTCACCCCATAATGTAAAATTAACAGCGGACACTGAAATCCACCGAAGCTTCACAAGGAAGATAGTCTCATTGCAACAGCTCAGCTACTGGGATAGGCTGAAACAGCTAAGACTCTACTCCTTTGAGCGAAGGCGGGAGAGATATGCAGTAATATGCATCTGGAAGATCATGGAAGGGATTGCGCCAAATTTTGGCTTTGAGAGCTAAACAAATGCCAGAACGGGTCGCCACTGCACAGTGTCAAAT
>NC_142929.1:80046110-80053610 GCF_046866305.1 Octopus bimaculoides
ATGATAATAATAATAATAAATAATAATAACAATGATAATAATGACGACAACCATACGAAGAAGAAAAAGAATAATAATAATAATAATAATAATAATAATAATAATGATAATAATAATAATAATAATAATAATAATAATAATAATAATAATAATAATAACAGCGACAACAAGAAAAATAATGATCAGTATTAACATCACTGCTATATTTTCCCACTATCTCTTCCTTACCATTGCTGCCGCCATCATAATCACCAATAGCCCGACGATGACAATGACGATGACGACGACCAAAGCATCAACAGCATCACTATCAGCATCATCATTCCCACCAGCAACGGCACAACAACCATTACTATCACCACTACACCGCCGCCGCCGACAACAATGACATCATCACCAACTCCACCTCAGTTGCCGACGTCTACATTTCGCACCAAACAAACACCTTCACCGCGCCGCCAAAAACCACCACCACCACCACCATCGCCGCCGCCACCGCGCCGCCACCGCGCCGCCACCGCGCCGCCACCGCGCCGCCACCGCGCCGCCACCGCGCCGCCACCGCGCCGCCACCGCGCCGCCACCGCGCCGCCACCGCGCCGCCACCGCCGCCGCCAGCATGCCACTAAACCTACTGTTATTGCCTAATACACCCCTATATTATCCACATTACCATCTATACCTCGACCACCTCTTCCACATCTACCACTACAACCGTCGCCACCAACATCATCAACACCACACAATGCTTTCGCCGTCACCTCCATTCCAACGGACAATAAGAACGCTGCCGCTTCCATGAAACCCACTACCACCACCACCACCACCACCACAACCAATACTACCTCAAACAATGAACGATCTCCACCACAACCCTTCCGTCCCCCCATTACCACTGTCACCTCCACCACCTCAACCACCACTGCCACTGCCATTATCGCCACCACTGACACCACCGTCTTCATACCTACGCGACTACATGGTTTGAGTAGATCATCGATCGATAAGAAAACAGGGAAGAATGGAATTGTAAGACGTAATATAAACAGGAACGGACAGAGAGAGAGAGGGAGAGAGAGAGAGAGAGAGAGAGAGAGAAAGAGAGGGGCGAGAGAGGAGAGAGAGAGAGAGAGAGAGAGATAGAGGGAGAGAGAGAGTGAGAGAGAGAGAGAAAGATGGGGAGAGAAGGTGAGAGAGAGAGAAAGATGGGGAGAGAAGGTGAGAGAGAAAGAAACGGTGATAAAGAGGAAGTGGGAGATAGAAATTGGTGGTGTTTGTGAATGAGATACGATGTCGAAAAGAATGTGTTCGCACACACATACAAGCTATACACATACATATATGTTTATATACATAAGTACACATACATACAAATATATATGTATACACATAGTTACAGACATATATATATATATATATATATATATATATATATATATATATATATATATATATATATTATGCACATGCACACGCAAATAATAAGAAAATGTACTCAATACAGAAGATGTGTGTAAATATTTATTATAGTTCTGAATTTACTCTCTCTTGCTATCTTAAGTTTCATGATTCCTTGCTATCATGCAAATGAGCACACTGAATAGCATACGCACACACACAAAGACACATAGACACACACACACACACATATATATATATACTGTTATGGTTAGAAGCAAAAGAAGCCATCATTCTATACATACTATAAAGATTATATTAGAAAACATTTGTTGAACCTTTCCATTGTTACTGAAAACTTCGTCCGGGTCGAATAAGGCTTTTTGCTAAAATCATTAGTGAGCTCGATTCTCATTTGTCATGCACGAATTGCAGGATGACGGATTCTTGACTGAGAGTTCAAGTTTGTCTACATCAAGGCAGCTCTTCCACAGGTTCTTTAAAACCTGTCACTGACGAAATTGTTTGTCACTCCGGATCGGAAAGCTGTCATGAGAGAAACTCGCCCGATAACAAGCGGAAAATACCCATGACTTCCGGTTAAGTGATAAAGCTGGCTACATTAACACCTAAAATTTTCCGTTCGACAAAGCTAGTTCATTTGTTATACAACGAAATGGGGAGTAGTTTTTTTTCACTCATTCTCTGTTATTGGGAAGAGTTCAGAATTTTGATGTTTTTAGTTTCCTTACGAATTGTGACACTGATATAAAGTGGTCTATAGTCCTTGACCTAATTGAGTACAACTGCTGATAGTAGCGAATTTGAAAGTGCTTACAGTGTCACCCGCCTAATTACTTTTAACACTCTTCAGCTTTTTACGGATGCTCGATATATACCTCCTTTGGAGAGATAGAATATCCTGAGTGTGCAAACAAGATTTCAATAGTTACGGTTTGAATCTTGTTATATGACAATGTGTGTTACTTCGTTTATAGTGTGTTCTGGAAAGTGATGCTATCCAGATAAGAATAACTGACATTAACTTTGAGTGTACTGAATGCTTATTGGAATTGTATGTTAGTGGGAAGTGTGATCTTACAACAGCTACAGAATCCATTGTTATGTTCGTACTAACGTTCACGTGATATGGGGGACTAAACGAAATTACTTTCTCTTACTGGTTATATTCTGATGAGGGATCGTTCTCCATGTATGCTTCCTTCTCATTGAAACCAGTTCTAGCTAGAACATCATTGTAACAGACGGCACTCTCATTGAAGATGTCCTGGTCTGAGGATTGGTCAGAGATGTTCGTACTTATTCCCGCTACGAGAAGTGGTTTGGAGATGGTTAAAATTTTTATCGATGTTTATATTGTCATGTTTTGCCCTTTTGAAAGAGTGGAATTTGATTTATGAAAGTGTTATACCTCCTAATATGGCTATCGTTATGTTAGTGCTAATAGTTATATTTAAGTCAGAATCCATACTAAATCAATTATAAATATTTCTATCACATGACCATTTATCTTGTACGAAATTACTAAACTACCTGTACAATCTAGACTTGTAAAATTCGTGTATTTTCCGAGTCTCTCAACGATAGACAATCCCACATTTCCTCTATCTCAGCTACCTCCTTACTCCCATGGCCTCAACAAAGTATAGATTTATCATACGCGTTGACCTAATAAGAATCATGATGGTATATCATTAAGTGGCTGGTATTAATTATTATTCTGTTGTCTAGATAACTAATTGTACTGAAATCTAGCGATTTCAGGAGTACACATTTAGGATACAGACGGATAAAGTATTATAAAGTCGAAGTGGGTGGATCTGAAAAATAATTTGTCTCAATGTTTTTGAACCAATTAATTATGATGGCGGCGGAGTCCCACCATACTACTCACGCGGTATTTCTAATTTTGAGTGTGATAAAGTTAAGAATGTTCTCACTAGCAATTTCCAATTCACTTTTGGAAGAATTATCTAACCTGCATTTGAGGGTTGAAGTGGAAACTCTCCTTAAGGTCTTTAAGCGTAACGTAAGATGCAACAGCTCACAAATTTTCTAATTTGATTTGGGAAGTAGTTCTATAGTTCCTTTGCAACTACGTTTATGGTACTCTTTTCAGTAAATGAATGCTTTTTGCCTATGTTTAGTGATGTTGTTTGTTTGAAGTTTAAAGTACGTAGTGATATTTGGTTCGTCTATACTTTTTGTTTTATCTGCAAGTATTTTAAGGGGTTGTTTGAAGAAATTAGTGTTCTGTCCAAATAAATATTTACCAATGTCATAGGGTCGGATTCGAAATTTTTAAGGTCTTTAACTATATTAAAAAAGTTTGTTTTGAATCTGTACTTGTCTGCCAATATCCCAGTTTATTTCTCTTCGAAGGTCTTATAAGAAATGCACTTGATTACACTTTTCATTTCGATGAGAACATTGTAATTACCGTATTTGATTGTATAACAGACGCACGAACTTATTAGGCTCAAAACAAATTTAGCTGCGCATATTCAGGAAAAAACGCTTCTAGTTCAGTAACCTATGTAATATAGGTTCAATTTCGCATTTAGGACCCGAGGTGATTTTTTTTTATTTTAGATATTTTTTGTAGAAACAGTGTGGCCCATATAACATGATATACAGCATATAGTTTTTCAAAGAATAATCGAAAAGCGTTTCTCAATTTTTCTTTGTTTATCCTTAGTTTATAGATCAGATTCAGGTTTATGAACATTATGTAGGTAAGAACGAATATATATTTATAATTGGAAACGAAGGAAAAGAGGCTTCAATGTATATCGTAGAGTTTATATTTATTGAAATTCTTTTTTATTGAAATTCTTTTTTTCTTTTAATTGTGAGTTTCAAAGTAGTCAAAAATACTAGGCCCCTAAAAGAATTGGTAGATGGACTCACATTTTGCTGTATGGTCAAATATGTTGCAGACTGAAAGAAAATGCTCTACGGTGGAGTAAAGGGAAACTACTCTGCTGAACGTTGTGGTCATAAAGTTATTGATATATCCGGTAACTGAATTTGCGACGATGACCCTGAAAACATTTATGACAACAAATTGGATAATATCCCTGACCTTAAGTCGTGATATAGCTGTCTGCTTTTATATGTGGAATTTTTCCGCTTGACAAGGTCTGCAGCTTTGTGATCCTCTATGTATGTAATGGTTTCAGTTCCAATGTTCCATGTTACTGAACGGAATTCATCATATGAATTATTCCGCATATTTACCTATTTTGACACTGTAGGCTTCTAACCTTTCTCCTGAGAGACAGATTCTGTCTTCTTAAAGCAATTGCACATGCTGCATTCATACCAGCGTTAGACAGTCCTGAAATACCGATGACATTGGTTAATTCACTTTGAAAGATCGTTACTATCACCACCGTTATTCCTTCTGAGATTGATAAAAAAAATGTCTACAATCGTGTCTTTAATAATCCAGAAACTTAGAGACAAGGCACCTGAACTCTGGAAAATAACTTGAAGTATTGCTGATAAAGCCATCACATTCTTCAGCCGTTCTCAAAGCTGGAGGCGTTTTCTAAAGGAAAATTTCTCGTTATTAAATCAGTTGCTTTTAGCGACAATTGTAACGATGTATTGTTACGTTGATGGTAGAAATGTTGTTTGTAGTTGCAATGGTGGGAGTGGTGGAGAATAGTAATAGTAGTGGGAGTAGTGACAATGATGATAATGGTAGCAGTAACATCAATGGTGGTGGTGACGTCGATTGGCGTTGGTGGTGGCGGTGTTGGTGTTGGCGGCAGTATCATTGCTGCTGTTATTCGTTCTTGCAAAGCTAAAGGTGGCGAGAATTATAGACACAGAGGTAATCGGGTGATTGTGGTGTTAATAGTAGTTGCAGTGGCATCATCATCATCATCATCATCAACATCATCATCATTAATGATAGTTGTAGTAGTAGTAGTTGCGGTTGTTGTGGTAGTAGTTGTGGTGGTGGTGGTTATTTCAGTTATGTTATTGTGGTAGTTATCTTGAACAGCGTTGATGCTCATGGCGGCGCGAGTGGATGACGATGTTGGCATCTCTTGGAATGGTGTAAGCAGCAGATGATGCCAAGTGGGCGATTTACATCAAATGAAAGCACATTTATTTATTTATTTATTTTCGTTGTTGTCGTTTTTATTGTTGTTAATCTTTTGTTCTTATCAGTCTACTTTTTGTTTTCTTTTCTTTTTTTGTCCATCATTTCTCTTATTTTATTTTAGGTTTTTATTTTTAAAACTTGTTCTCGCGATTCTTTTGCTCTTCTTTTGTAACTGTTCTTCTTCTTCTTCTTCTTCTTCTTCTTCTTCTTCTTCTTCTTCTTCTTCTTCTTCTTCTTCTTCTTCTTCTTCTTCTTCTCTACTACTACTACTACTACTACTACTACTACTACTACTACTACTACTACTATCTTTTGATTTTTGTTTTTCATTTCTTCCTTTTATTTCTCTCTTATTTTTCTTCTACTGTTTCATCATGATCGTCATGATGATGATGATGATGATGATGATGATGATGATGAACATCCTCATCATCATCATCATCATCATCAATATCTTGCCTTCCTTCTATCAGATTTCCAACTGTTTCAGTATTGGTCGTCTTGTTATTAATCTGACCATCTCATTGAGAAGGAAGTGCTTTTCCGACTCGCCAATCTCCTCCTCCTCCTCCTTGTTGTTGTTGTTGTTGTTGTTGTTGTTGTTGTTGTTGTTCTTCTTCTTCTTCTTCTTCTTCTTCTTCTTCTTCTTCTTCTTCTTCTTCTTCTTCTTCTTCTTCTTCTTCTTCTTCTTCTTCTTCTTCTTTATTCTATCGTATCTTGAAATGTCTTTAGATATTCGTCTTCTTCATATCCTTGTGTCCATCGCCATCGAGTAAACATTTTCTTTGGTTTACCAATCCTTGTTGCTGTTTCGAACTTCAGTTGAACATATTTCAACTTCAGCTGAAGTTACCTCCACCGCCTTACACCTCACTTCACCTCTCTTCACTGCAATTATATCACTGGCCTAACAATATGAAACTCTTTCCTCATACAATTCTCAACTTCCGCCATTCCCTAAACCACAATGACTTTTATACTTCGCGCTTCATAAGAGTTTATTATATAAGAAACTGTATTATAATTATTATAATTTATTGATTTCCGCATTAAAAAGTTAGCCAAGCACAAGATATTGAGTGAGTTATGGAGGTAGACAAGGTGTGGCGTATTTCATGGTTCTACATCATGATTGACTGAATTGATAAAGGATCAGATGGTGAAAACGGAACAGCAGTAAGATTATGATTCAAACGACATCTATATAGGCGCAGGTGAAAAAACTTCCTTTCCAACCATAAGGTTCTGGGTTCAGTCACACAACGTGGCGCGTTGGTCAAGTGTCTTCTACAATATCCTCGGGCCAACTAAAGTGGATTTGGTAGACCGAGGCTGAAAGGAGCCCGCCGTATATTTATATGTGTGTGTGTGTGTGTGTGTAGGCGCGTGTGTGTGTGTAGGCGTGTGTGTGTGTATGTATGTGTGTGCGAGTGCATGTCTTTGTGTCTATGATTGTCCTCCACCACCGGTGTTGGTGTATTTACATCCCCGTAACCTAGTGGTTCGATAGATTAGACCGATAGAATAAGCACCTGGAGTTTTAAAAAAGTGCTGAGGTCGAATTATCTGACTAAATATAAATTCTCCAAGGCAGTGCACCAGCATGGCCGCAGTCAAATGACTGAAACAAAAGAAAAAACATTACTTCAAAAGAAAATGTCTAATATGAAAAGGCACACACATACGCACACGTATACATACACACATTCACACTCCTTATACTTATATTTGTATATACCCACACACAAACACACACACTCACCCTTTCCCCCTCTCTCTCTACATATACATACATATATATGTGTGTGTATGAATGTGTGGGAGAGAGAGAGAGAGAGAAGGAGAGAAACATACCACCCAACCTCCCATCCTCCAAAGTGAACTCATACTGTACTTCTTATGCTACCTCTCACTCTATCTATCTTTTTTTCTCTCTTTCACCCTCTCTCATTACGACTGAA
>NC_142929.1:80058610-80068610 GCF_046866305.1 Octopus bimaculoides
CTAATCATAAATGTAATTAATTGATTTATTTATTTTTGCCGAACCCTAAGTTACGGGGACGTAAACACAGCACCATCGGTTGTCAAGCAATGTTGGGGGACAAACAAAGACACACAAACATATACACACACTTACATATATACATATATACGACGGGCTTCTTTCAGTTTCCGTCTACCAAATCCACTCTGAAGGCTTTGGTCGGCCCGAGGATAGTAGAAGACACTTGCCCAAGGTGCCAAGCAATGAGAATGAACCCGGAATCATGTGGTTGGTAAGCAAGCTACTTACCACACAGTCACTCCTGCGCCTATATGTATGTATGTATGTATGTATGTATGTATGTATGTATTACTTAAATAACTTGTTTCGGCCATTATCGGCCCAGGCCATAACTAACTTAACACCACCACTAAGAGAGGTCTCATAAGTCATGTTTCACATCATGGACTACTCGAGCAAAGACTTGTTTTTAGCTGAGACGTATCTAGGTGTTGGTGGTTTATCTCATACTTCTTGGAGCAATTTGTCCAGGTAGCACTGGAATGTTATAGGGTCTTTTTCTACTTCAATTTCTTTTGGGATAACGTTGAATAAAGCTGAACCATTTGAGGTAAATTAAAAGTTGTGTCGCAGTGTTCCTATGTGATGTGAACTCGACTTTTGTAGAGTGTGTATGGCATGGGGACCTAGTCTTGAGTGTCTGTAGATGCGATACCAACATCGTTTGGATAATATTGGTGGAATATTTTCCACATTGTACAAATGATGTAGCATTCACGGCGGCGTTGAAGAGAAAAGCAGAGTTTCAGCTTTTTGAGGCGAGCCCAATTATCAAGGCCTGTATATGTATATTGTGAATACATACATACACACACACATTTGTACATTCAGCCAGAGATCTTCCGGCCCAGTCTTTGGTGTTATCCACTCAGCGTCCTCTCTATCTCCTCTTACCAATTTCCTATTGACTATTACCTCAAGATGTAGGATATGGGATTCTGGACCCTAGTAACATGATTAAAATATTGCAGATTTCTTTTCCTGACAGTTGCCATTCTTTTCCTTTTCCGATTTCTTCAAGTAGTTACTCATTTGTTTAACAATGAGTCCAGTTGATCCTCCCAATATCATTGTTTTAAATGCTTTGAGTTTGCTCTTAAAGTCCAGCTTCAACATTTGTACAGTGCAGAAGGCCAAACTAGCGTCTAAAGAAGTTTCACTTTGATGTTCTTGTTAAGAGTTCTCTCTTTCTAGATTGTATTGAATGACTAAACCTGATCTTTCTGCACTGAGTCAGACTCTTTATTTCATGACCTCCGTCTCCTGATTATTCTATAATAGCACCCAAATATTTGAGCAAGGTGACCTGTTCTAACTGCTGAATTAGAGCATAATTGAATATAATTACTTAATCATGTGACGATCTATACGGAATGCTGCTAAATTGTTTAGAGGTTAAATTCCCTGTAATTAAGTTTCGATTTCTGATTTGAATCATTGAACTTCTTTTCTGTCTCTAACCATTGGAAATGCATTGACTTCACAGCATCCACTTCATCGTCCTACACATTTCCAGTTTTGTGTATCTTGTGGGAGGTTATGGGAAGCCATTGTTATATATACATCTACAAAGACACTTCGATACAGCAGCAGTTACAAATGGAATAAGATATGCAACATATTGTTAGAACTTCTAATGTTAATAATGTGTTTATTCAAAGGAAAATTCGAGCGCAAGGTAGTAGTTAAATCTCCTTCAAATCATACCCTTCTGTCTTAAATCAAGTTGAGACACATCAAATGATATTACCTTACACACCTTTAATGAAATGAGTTATGGCATAGAATACCTTTGATCATTGATTGACCTAGGGCTATTATACTGTTTCTACAAGTTGACAGAAGGTCTGCAATTCTGAGTGGAGGGAACAATTCGATTACATTGCCCTCACTAAATGGCCGGTATTTTATTTCATTGATCCCGATAAGATGAAAGACAAAGTTACCCTCGGTAGAATTTGAACTCATAAGATAAAGAGCCAGAAGAAATGCCACTTTGTATTTTGTCCGACGCGCTAATGATTCTGCCAGTTCATCGCCTTGGGCTAAATAATAACAACGAAAAGTAAGTGTGGAATAAAATTTTTACAAGGCAGAGTCAAGCGACCGTTTTGAAGAACATCATGGAATTTCTAGTCTCAACGTTTCACTATTAAAAATGACGACCCGAAAGACTTGTGCTCATTGATTTAAATGAAACAATGTGTGAGAGCTCCGAAGATGAGGGGTAAGGTCTTGATGGACATAGGTGACGTTTCCCATTGACACATTCGCAATCTTCTAATAATATATTGTACCTGAGAAAGAAATCACTTTCTAATATCGACGGTATAATGTATGGCTATGTGGAAATTATTTTAAATGGTAGAGGAATTAGGAAAGTGGCTGTTTCAGAGATATTTTTAATCTTTACAAATGGTGATGGCTGTATAAACTTGATGCAATAAAGAATTTTCTCGATATAATGAGAGATTAACATGTTTTCGTAAAACATTCAGGTATGAAGGATTTAAAAAAAAAATTTATTACCTTGGGGAAACTATTTTTCGTTTTTCCTGAAAATTTCTCAAAATATATTTAAATTAAATTGTATGTTCGCTTTTTTAAAAAGAAGAGGGAAAGGAAAAAAGTTTTTTTCTTTTTACAGCACCACACGTTTGTAGGGATAGGGAAAGGGATTTTGTGATGTTAATGACTTTCTCAAAGCCATCAGTGGTTTAAGAGAAGTATGAGTCTCAATCATGGAATCCAATCCATCTATAGTGTTTTCCAGGACGAGAACGTATTAGATATTTAAGAGAGATCCAATAGCGATAGTGGCAGAATAATTCAACTCGAAGTTGGTAAATTGCAGAAGATATTTAATGGCATCATTACACGGAGAATGCAGGAATAATGGAAAGAATATTTCCATCATTAAAAACAATCAATACTACAAGAGTGTAGACTGAAGCATAAGGCTTTCTATCTATACACATACAGCGTTCTCTATTTAATTCAATATATTCAGCTTCATTTAACCAAATATAACCTATTCATTTATACTAGTCTTCTTCAGCGAGCCATCGTCTGGTGTCGTTAGTTACAAGGCAATCGCCGCCATTTTTCGATCATCAACTTATACTTTAAATAATTTAAGCTAAAAGTGGAAAATTCCGACAGTTTTAAAGCTGAATAGATATTAGAATCCAGTCAATTTTCTAACTTAGAAAACTTACAACAGTCTCGTGAATCCTGTTAGAAGTTTGTGCAGTTGAAATTTTCATCTAATCTCGTTGTGCTTTTGAATTTATTTTTCAAACAAATCTCATCAATCGTTGCAGGAAAAGACTAAAACTGAAACTAAGACAAAAGAAAAATATTATGGCAAAATCTCTGTGTGAAACCATCTCAGCTGCCATAGAACAGCAGCAAGATGTCTATAATCAATGAACGATATTTCGGTGGTGATATTTCACAGAAAATCAGCTTGTACTATGAGTCTATAGTTTATTGTATGATATTCTTGTTAATGTGACACCGAATCAATATTCATACCATGTAAGGCGGTAAACTGGCAGAATCGTTAGCACACCAGGCAAAATACTTAGCGGCATTTCGTCTCTCTTTACGTTCTGAGTTCAAATTCCGCTAAGGTCGACTTTGCCTTTCATCCTTTCGGGGTCGTTAAAATAAGAACCAGTTAAGCACTGGGATCGATGTAATTGACTCCCCACCCACCGAAATTTCTAGCCTTGTGCCAAAATTTGAAATTAAGATTTATACCCTGTATCTTTATAGTTTTAATTCGAATCATGCTAATGTCGATTTTATATTTTACTATTTCTAGGTCAATAAACTATGAAACAGTCAAGTACTTGAGTTGGTAAGTTTAATTTCCCGCTACCCACTAACAACTGTTTTCTGTGCCTATGCCAAAACTCATCAAAATTAAAAGTGAGCATGCAGCACTTCATTCCCCGCAGACTGGTGATATCACAATAGTCAATGTACGATTTGATCGGTCCTAGGCTAGTGTCTATAGTAGAGACATGGCAAAAAAAAAGAAAAGAAAGATAATAATGATAATAGTGATTATCCTAGGCAACACAAATGTTAGTGAAGAAAGATAGAGAAAAGGATTGAGGTGTTTTAGAGTGAAACAGCCTAATTAACGATGAGAGGAAAGGTAGATGCAGTGGATGTGTTTGAGAGTAAATGAGACACAACTTAATATTTCAGAGCAATTATTATTTATATTATTATTATTATTATTATTATTATTATTATTATTATTGAGTGAGAGAGCAATGCATGCCATGAAAGTGACACTGGGGCAAAATATACGAATTCAAATATACCCATTATGACTACCCGTCTGATAAGGGTACACTAGGCACATGCATCACAACCACATGTACGCGACACGGTATTCTCATATCAAGACAAACAGCGCATGAGCTCGCAGGTGGGGCCCGGTTAGAATTTTTTTCAGGTCGAGTAGCCCATCCCACTCAAAAGGTCTCTCAATAAGGTTCGTTTAAGGATATTGAGCAGAACACCCATATTTCCAAAGGTGAATTATTCAAACCCCAAAGAATTCCTCTCAACACATGGCTATGATGCGCCCCCACTACTTCTGCTCATGATCAGAGATGCACATATCGTCAGCCACCAAGGGACATGCTCAACTGGTTAAGGTCAAACAACTGACAAGCAAATCTGTGGCATTGAGCAGAATATTTGGTGTAGCCCATCTTTTTATACCAAGACAAAACAATGTACATGGTAACACTTCCAATCAATTAAGATCAGAAGCCATGAGAGCCACTGCCTGGTACTGCATCAGGACATTTATTATTATTATTATTATTATTATTATTATTATTATTATTATTATTATTATTATTATTATCATCATCATCATCATCATCATCATCATTATTATTATTATTATTATTATTATTATTATTATTATTATTATTATTATTATTAGTAGTAGTAGTAGTAGTAGTAGCAGTAGCAGCAGCAGCAGGAGGAGGAGGAGAGGAGGAGGAGTAGTAGTAATAGAAGAAGAAACAGGCTGTAGTTTCTTCGTCAGCCAAGCTGATATAGTTTTTGATTTATCTAACTTGTGCATGAAACAGCAGAATTGGAGTCAGTAATTGATCCTAGGTTAAATATTTGATACTGATGTAGTATTTTCTAGCGGTGAATCGACTCGATGTTGTTGCTACTTTACTGGGGTCAGCTGTGAACAGGCCGAGTTACGATCAAAGGTGTTTCAGTAGTGCTCATCACATCTTATTTAAGACATCGTGTATCAAGGATTACATTATCTGATGTAACATCATTTAAGGCAGTTTAAATTTAAATTATTTGTTTTCTATTTCTAGTAGTTCGAAGACATGACCGACCACTAAGTGAAGTAAGGCACAAGACAAGTGTCTTCTGCTGTAGCCTCAGGTCAACCAAAGCCTTGGGAGTGGATTTCGTCGACGGAAATTGAAAGAAAACTGTCATATATGTGTGTGCGTGCGTGTGTGTGGTGTGTCTGCGTGTCCGTGTTTCTGTGTTTGACTACCACCGGGGCAAAAGAAATCAATAGAATAAGTACCAGGCTTAAAAAAGTAAAAAAACAAAACAGTACTGGGGTCGATTCGTTCGACTAAACTTCTTCAAGGTGGTGTCCCAGCATGGCCTTAGTTTAATGACTGAAACAAGCAAAAGATTAAATTGTTTTAACTGCTCTTATCCACTCCACCATTCCCTGTAACGTGCATCTTAAATTGGAAAAGAAGAAGAAATATTTCCTTCTCGAGCCATGCCAGGCTCGCAAGAGCCGGTTTCCCGGTTTCTGTGGTGTATATATTCCTCACCTGGACGAGACGCCGATCCGTCACAGGATTACTAATTTTTGCCAGCTGAGTAGAATGAAGCAACGAGAAATGAAGCGTTTTGCTTAAGAACACAACGCATCGCGCAGTCCAGGAATCGAAACCACAATCTTACGATCATGAGTCGAACACCTTAACTACTAAGCCACCTGCCTCTACATAAATTGGAAAACAATGTTTCAATTATTAGGGTTATCTATTTATTGGAAATCTCAGACCAGTCATTGGAAGGAAATAATTCAGTGAGGTCGTGTGTTTTGTCTTTGGAAATAATTGCCGGGCTCAGACAGAATAGAAGGGCTGCGTCGGTGATCGGTTGTTTAGAATATACATCTGTGTAAGGAATTGGAAAACGAAAGAGAAGTAAGAAAAATGAGGAAAAATTGAGAAAAATCATGCATTTCTAGCAGTACCCAAGGTAAGGGTGGAGACAAGTTATTGACGATCATGTACTGGATGACCTTTCAATTTAAACTGAAGGTTGATGATATATTTGTTAGATTCAAAGTGGGCGGTGAAGTGTTCATACTCACCTCGTATTTCAGACGCATTTCAGTGAAATGTCGGAATGATGAGTGTTATAGGTGACTCACGTCCATATCAATGTATTTCTTGTTTAGGTTAGGTACCCTTTTGAGTGTTAGATAAATTAAGTACTAGACGATGAATCAAAATTAAATTAATTACGTGGGTATGCACACGAAGTTGTTTGCTTGTAAATATGTATAGCCGTGTGTGTGTATGTGTGTGTGAGTGTAGATAGATAGATAGATAGATAGATACATACATACATACATAGATACATATATACATATATATGTATATACACACACACATATATATATATACACACACACATATACACACACATATATATATATACACATACATACACACACACACACACACACACACACGCATATACGTATATACATAATACATACATACATATACATAAGTTTGTACGTATTCAGATGAGGCCACAATGCGCAAAAAATTTTAGGAGTGGTATGCAGGTTGCAAATTGTAGAAGTACGTCTCCATATTGATTATATACATTTAAAAGAGACTTCGAAATATTAAAGGTTGTGCCTGGTATGCGTTTGCATCACTGTAATCTTACTTGTTTATCTTGTCAAAATTATACGTCGTAAAATGTTTATAGAAGGAAATACTGTTAGAGAATTATAAATTTATGGGATTAGAGAGAATCAATAATTAATATTTAAAAATTATTTGATGTTAAAATACTTTATTGTTCATAAGGTTATGTGGTAGGAAACGTACATATGAATAGACTTAAAACACTTTTGTTAAAATTACGCATAAAATAACACTGTGTAACACGATTTTTGTCCTTGGGTAGCAAATGTTATTTCCTATTTGCTTACCCCTAGAAAATATGAAAAATGGCTATTTCCTTCAAAATTTGCTTATGTTATATTTATTCAAACCCCAAAGAATCCTTTTCAACACGTGACTATAATGCTCCCCCATTACTTCTGCTAATGATCAGAGATGCATATATTGTCAGCCACTAAGGAACATGCTCAAGTGGTTATGGTCAAGCATAGAAATATGTATGATTGCAAAGATTATGAATTCATTAAGTATATGAAATCTTTAGTGTGTCTGCGAGAGCTAGATATACGGTATAAAATCAAAGTTCGATTTAAAAATTAGATAAAAGAGACAATGTTAAAATCTGTGTGTGTGTGTTCTGAAAGAAAAAAAAACCCCAATAAAATCAAAGAGATGGATAATTCTGAAAAGTCATTGTGGTAAATAGTTACTAAGTAAATATTTAAAGGAGCATCGACAGAAAAAAAAGTGCTTACACTTTTGCATGTAAGTGTTGAAACCAAATGAAAATAACTCACGGTTTTGAACGCAACTTCGAGTGAAATGATTTGTGTTTACAGAAATACATGCACTGGTAAAAACAGGTTTTAAATTGGTTCGCATGCAATCCAATTTATGATTTAAGCATTCTGTTAATCTTTAACTGCACCTTAGCATGATGTACTAAAGCTTTCTAAATGTAATTATCATAGAAAAAGAGTAAGTTTGTGAGCAATAATAGGTACGAGAAAAGTGAAAATTATTAATGTTGAAGAATATATTTTTGAAAGCATTAAACAAGATTTTTACAGTTATCTTTACAAGCATTCTGCTACAGATCTTATGATATCTATGGTTCAACCGAAAATGAAAGCAAATAAAATTTAGGATGTATCTGGCAATATTTGTTTTTTAATTTAAACTGAAGATTGGATTATTTTACAAATTATTTCTTGGTCTTTTCTTACGCGTTGGGACATTGGGGTGGATAATATATTATATCTAATTTAAAAATATAATACAAATAATTACATTATAATAATGAGTAGCGTTTAGAAACGTGTTTTCATCAAAAGATAATGAAAAGTTACGCTAACGAATATTAGGGATACAAATTTATAGAATACTGTGTTGGTTTTTGGAATTATTGTATAGTAAAAAATATTTTCTATTGTGTTTATGGAGCGAGCTGAAATTCATTCGTATCAACAAACTAACTGACACTAAGAATTAGTGTTAACTATAAATATTAAACTATTTTTACTAATTAATTTTATATCTTTTCTAAGCCTACCCAATTCCTGATCGTTCATGATCCGTGCGCGACTAACACCCGTCATCTCTATAAAGACCGCTTAAAGTAGGAAATTTGGAACGGACCTAGAAATAGAATGGTTTATTTGTCGAACAACCCCACCGTATAAATACGGATCTTTGCATTTTAAACTCTGATTAAGTGAGTTGTTAACTTGCATACATTAAATAAAAGCTCTAAATAATCGGAACCTGCTGGTATATTCTAAATATTTGTTTGCGAACTATTCACTTCATAATAGCCAACATTTGATTCTTTTCAGAGCAAATGCTTTATCCACCACTATTTTGATCCTTTCTAATCAGCTTTTCTTGAAGAATCGGAATTTTTCATTTTAATATTCTTTAGTTATTTACCTCGAACAAGAAAGCGTTTTTACACTGCAGCGTTTAATTTTTTTTTCATTTACTTGTTCGTTACAATTATTAAATTTGTGTTATCTTTACTTAACCCTTTTCTAATATTTTGAACTCATGTATATACATTTAAATACATTGAAGTCATGTATTCCTTTCATATATTTTAATTCCTCATATTTTCAATATAAATATTTATATCTCTGCTTTTCTTAGAATTTCGTTTTTTATTTAATCAGATAAGCAACTATCTGCTCACTCTGATCTCCTATTTTGTATTTACCAGTTATATTCACATGTAATAGAATGCTTTGGTTTCAATGTTATTGTCTTGATAATCTAATATGTGTGTTTCATTTCAATGGCACTCGTACGTTCTAGTTTTAATTACCGCTCAAAGAATAGAAACGAGAAAATTACAGAAGAGATTCCAATAAAAAATATAGTATACTATTCTACTATTCCTGCTGAGCACTCTTTTCCACACTTGCTTTCTCTTCTCTCTCTTTCTCCCCACTCTTTACACATACATACCTATATACGTATACGACTACATATATTTAAAAGCTTATATGGACATATTTTTATATTTACATGCATACATATATATGTATATGTCTGTATATAAGTATGCAGGAATGGCTACGTGGTAAGTAGCTTGCTTACCAACCACATGGTCCCGGGTTCAGTCCCGCTGCGTGGCATCTTGGGCAAGTGACTTTTACTATAGCCTCGGGCCGACCAAAGCCTTGTGAGTGGATTTGGTAGACGGAAACTGAAAGAAGCCCGTCGTATATATGTATATATATATATATATATATATATATATATATATATATATGTATGTGTGTATGTGTTTGTCCTCCCAACATCGCTTGACAACCGATGCTGGTGTGTTTATGTCCCCGTAACTTAGCGGTTCGGCAAAAAGAGACCGATAGAATAAGTACTAGGCTTCCAAAGAATAAGTCCTGGGGTAGATTTGCTCGACTAAAGGTGGTGCTCCAGCATGGTTACAGTCAAAAGACTGAAACAAGTAAAGAGTAAAA